>NC_020491.1:3797753-3874838 GCF_000184155.1 Fragaria vesca subsp. vesca
GTAAAGGATTAACAAGGGCTATTTTAGTTATTTTGGTCGAGATTGATGTCATTTTAAAAGTTTAGGGATGAAACTGATTTTAAAAAAAAGATGAGGTATCAGACTGATTTTAGACCTAAAGTTCAGGGGAGTAAACTGAAATTTTTCCAATAATTATTTTGTATGCTTGATACACATCTCTAGTGAGGATAGGGTTTATCACTACCTAAGGAAACTCCGATTCAATCCGCCACCCAGCTGGGAGGCATCTACATCCAATTCAACGGTTTCCCAATCTATGAATTGTCAATCCTCGTCTATCTTACATTATGTTTTACAACTGTGACAATGTTCGAGTGAAATGATAAAGATTAGTTATGATTTTAGGAATAAAACATGACAAATGGTCCATTCCGAAGTTAAATACATTAAGCTTCAAAGATTCAAAATCCGACATATTTAACAATGACAAATAGTCCATAAACGTCGTAAGTGGATATTTATCCATTGGGCTTGGTGCCAGGCCCAATTAGAGACCATATCCGGGTCAGTGGCCCATTTATTGGCCTGAATCCGGGTGACACCGATACTACATTTCACAAAACGCAAAAACCCTGGCAAAATCTCTGCAACTCCAAAAATGGGAAAGAAACGCAAATTAGGGCAACTCGAAGCAGCGCAGCCACAACCGGCGGAGCCGAAGAAGCAGAAGCCGGAACCGGTCGTAATCTCAGTTGACGACGCCGGAACGCCTCTCGAATCGGCCAAACAGATCGTATTGATACAGCCGGAAGTGCTCCCAAACCCTAATGAGGTCCCAGTAAAACCGGCAGAACAAGTCTTCACCAATCCGCCGGTGCCGGAGATTGAAACAGAGGCAGCAGAACCGCCGCCGCCGAAGAAGAGGAAGAAGCCGAAGAAGCAGAAGCAGAATCCGTTCGATATCTGTGTCGACGTCGCCGGAAAAGCTTCAGAACCGTCAAAAGAGATCGGATTAATCCAAGGGAAACCACCGGAGCTGCCGCCCCCAAATTTAACGGTTGGAGTAGAATCCGGAGCAGAACTGAGCTCAAATCCAGCGGAGATTGAAGCTAAACCAGCGGAGCTGCCGCCGCCAAATCCAGTAGCAAAAGGTGAAGTGAAATCCGAAGAGGCGAGGATGAATCCGGAGCCGAATGTTGAAGCGAAAACCGAAGAGGTGACAGTGAAGAAGAAGAAGAACAAGAAGCAGAAGCTGAGGGAGCTAATGGAGATGCAGATGATGCAGAGTGCAGTGACAACACAATGTGGTGATGATGTGGAGAAAAATTGCGAGGCGAAAATTATCGAAGAAGATGAGCCACCAAAAAAGAGGAAGAAGAACAAAAGGCAGAAGCTGAGGGAGCTAATGGAGATGCAGGGCACAGTCACAGCTTGTGTTGATGATGTGGAGAAAAATGGCGAGGCGAAATTTGAATCAACGAAGAAGATGGGCCAGTAAAGAAGAAGAAGAAGAAGAACAAGAAGCAGAAGTTGAGGGAGCTAATGGAGATGCAGGGCACTGTCACAAGTTGTGTCGATGATGTGGAGAAAAGTGGTGAGGTGAAAATCAATGGGCTGCTCCCAGTGCCACCGATGACACAGACGGTCCGGGAAGTGGAGATGCAGAGCACAGTGGCAACACAATGCGGTGATGTGGAGAAAAATGGCGAGGCGAAAATCAACGGGCCGGTAAAAAAGAAGAAGAAGAAGCAGCAGCAGAAGCTGAGGAATCTGCTCCTAAAGCCAGTGCAAGTGGTAGCAGTGGTGAAGGGATCGAACGAGACAGTGACAGTTTGTGTTGGTGTGGAAAACAATGTCAAAAGGAAAATCGACGAGGCAGGTGTAGTAGCGAAGCTGCTTGCTATGCATGGGCTAACAATGGTGGTTGGAGAAGTGGAGAATAAGAAGCGGAAGAGGAAAGAGAATAAGATGGAGAACACAGACATTACTTGTGTTGATGTTGGAAAAAATGATGAGGTGGTCACAATGCCAGGGCTACCACAGACGATCGAAGAAGTGGAGACTAAGAAGAGGAGAAGGAAAGAGGATAAGGAGGTGGGGAGCACAAATTCTTGTGTTGATGCTGGAAAAAATGTTGAGCTGCTCCTGAATCCTGTGCCAAATGTGAAAGGAAAACCCAAGGTATTGACCGCGAGTCAGGAGCTAAGAATCAGGATGAAGAAGAGGAGGAAAGCTGCGAGGAGGAGGGAGAAGTGGAGGATGAAGTGCAGAATCACAATGTGTGTTGATGATGCGGGAAAATTTGTTGAGGCGAAGACAAGTGAAGAACACAAAGAAGATAACAAGATCACAAATGCAATGCTAATTCTGAAACATATGGAATGGAGGAAGAAACAATTAGTTTTGGGCTTGCAACGAAAAGCTGTGGCCGAGAAGCGGAAAGAGAAGAAGAGCACAGAAGAAACGGTCGAAGAAAAAAATAAGGAGAGCACAAATGAAAAGGCTGAGGAGCAAATAATCGAATATCTTCAAGTGAGTGTTCTAATTTATCTGCAATTTTATTTAAAGTATTATAATTGCTACTCTTATAAGCTAAGGATTGCCTAATGCTTGTATTTTGTGGAGTTGTCTTTGTTTAATTATGGAAAACTAGGTCTGCATTCAAATCAATTTCGAGTTATTCGTCTTGTTTGAGGAAGTTGATTAGGCTGGTTAAACGGTCCTGGGAATAGGGTAGTTATATATAGTGATTAGTAGTTAGTGATATTTCTGTGTTGATGTGATGCTTGCAGGTATGTGTCATATGTCGAGGAAAAGGGCATATCATCTCGACTTGCCCTCTGCTGAATCAGACCCAAACAAATAACAAGAAATCTGGAAACAAGCTTCCTGAGTGTTGTCAGCCTCTTCAACATGGTAATTTTCCCTTCTATTAATATTGCCAATTTATGTGCAGTTGGTTCCGTCTTTAGTTGCTTTGTGCCAATTATCATTGTTGTGTGATATCTCAATCCTAATAAGTTTGTCCGGTGATAACTTGTGACTTTGTGAGTGATGCATTCTTTTTGAAGTGCCCTTTTGTTCTACGCAACTTCATGTATTTGGAAGTTTACATGAAAATGCAAGCCTTTACGGGTACAATGTAAGAAACTAGTTGGATTAATGACAGGATTCTCAAAATCTGGGACTAGTTTAGTGCTATAAACTCAAAGACTGCTTTTATTAGCCTCTTTCCCCTACAATTTGTTCTTTTTCATCTTTCAAAATACTTTGATCCCCTTGGGAAAACTCAATCCCTCAAAGAGAGTGCTAGTATTTGCCTCTTCGGTCTTCCCCTACAATTTGTTTTTGTCTATGAAAGTACATTGATGCCCTTGGGAATCACAATGATGTTTATCATGTTTCTGACAAGTACAAGTACTCCCCATGTCAAAATGGAGGTATCAATAGTTGTGTTTCTGAAGATAGGGTTCAAACTTCAGTGCAGGTTTGAGTCTTGTACAATGGATATATATGGGGAGATTCATTGTACAAATTTTGTCCAGTAAGTATAGAGAACTTTTTTCCCCATGCATATATATAAAGGATCTTAATGTTACCGTCACATATATGAGGTTTGGTCACTGTATTCGTCTGTCTATGTAATGAAAATTAGATGTCGAGCAGGATATGAATAGACCATAGAGTGCTAAATGCTTGGTGATTGCAGATCTCCCTCAACTTCCTCATATATCTCTAATATCTTCGATAGTAGTTGCTTTCTGAACCTATATGATTAAGGCATGTCAATAAGGATGGTGACAGTATGAGTGCTTGCTTTGGCTGATCTTGGCCTGGTACTAAGTTTTGTACTTTCTAATTCTCAGCGGAACTGAAGAATGGCGAAGCGGAGAAGTTGCTTGACTGTCCTCCTGAGGATACTTTGGTGCAAGATAAGTCATCTGATTGTAAAGAAGGCAAGTCCGCTGTGAAGAATGGCGAAGCGGCAAAGTTGCTTGGCTGTCCTCCTATGGATACCTTGATGAAAGAAGAAACATCTGGTGTTAAAGAAGACGAGTCCACTGTGAAGAATGTTGAAGAAAGCAGTTGTACTCCTGAGGATATTTTCATGAAAGATGAGAGTATTGTTAAGGTTGATTGTGCTTCTCACCCAGAAGAGTGTTATGTTAAACCAACGATTGAACAGGAGGGCCCTGAGGCAGTGAATCATGTTGCATGATGATTTTTGCAGGATGAATTTCTTGGCATTCCATTTTTGTTTATGATTGCAACAGGCCAAAGCATCTTTACTTTTAATACTTACCCCAAATCAACTCTCACCAGGAATTTTGTCACAGTAGTTGATAGTTTATACATGAACAAGGGCCATGAGTGTGGTTCTCAAATTGAAGACCATTCTAATGTCAATTATAGACTCTTGTGTTTCTCATCTTCTTGGTAAGCATTTCTTTACGTGTTCTTTCTTTAACACTTGCCCGCAAGCATTGCTCGGATGTGATGGATAGATACCAAGACTCTTGGTATGAAATTGTATCATTTTCGAGCTAAAAGTCTGAGTCCTATTTTAGCCCCTTTCGAAATTAAGGCCATTTTTTTTGTGCTAGTATTTTTGGTTCTCTTAAACTTGCAAGTTTTTTGGACATTTTACGCTTCATGCTAACAAAGAATATGTATGTCGTTTTCTCAAATTTTCAAATCATAAACTAACTTCTCAAGTTGTTTGGTTATTGAAATAAACGATCATGGTCGGACTAACAACCTAAAATGGAGTAACGCATAAGAACCATATAAGAAATTCGAAAATATCTTCCAAGAATACAATTTTCTAGATATTATTATTTAACAAATTAAAAAAAGGAAAAAAAAAACCAAACCGGTTCACTCATTTAACTTTAGGTTCACTCTTCACTGAAAAGCCTCATTTCCTCTTCTGTCTATCCAAACCCCCCAAACTCTCTTTGTGGAGAGAAAGAAATGGTGTCAACAATTCTGTCATCAACCACATCCTCATTTCTTTCCAATTCCAACCCTTACTCTGATGCCTTTCCCACCTTCAACAAATCCAGACCACCCTTGGAACTTTCCAGAAGACCCACCCTCAACTTCCCCAAATCCCTCAAGCTTGTTCCTTTCAGGGTCTTCAGCTCTGCTGGCCCAATTGAGGATGGCTCAGCTGAGCAGTTTCTGCAGAACAATTCAATTGGGGACTTCATGAGGTTCAAGACTGGGGCAGATGGAGGTACTGGGGAGTTGCAGACTGCTGTTGTGAGTTACAAGAAGAAGTTCCCTTGGTCTCTTTTGAAGCCTTTTCTTCAGGTATTGGTTTTAAAGGTGGAGTCTTTGGTGGGTTTTGGTGTTGGGTTTTTGGTACTGATTACTGGGTTTTGTTTCTTGTTTTGCTTTTGTAGGTTGATTTGGTTTCGACGATTCATATAGCGGATAAAGAGTAAGTTACAGACTGACTTGCTTGTGCTTTTAGTGATTTGGCTGTTATTTACTTGTGTTTGTAAGTGTTTGATGAGAGCCTGAAAATGGTGTAAAATGTTACAGCTGAAGTTTAAGGTGTTAAGTGAAAAAAGTAGGAGTGATATATAGTGAGCTAGGTAAATGCAGTGTTTGCGAGTTTTATGAGAGATGGGGTTTGGAAAATCAGGGCTATTGAAATGCCAAGAACACAACTGGGGTAAAACATAAGGGTAGGTTTGATCCTAAGCTCCTGAAGACCTAATTAAGCTAAGATAACTGACTGCTTTAGTTCATTATAGGGGAAGTTGATCAATTTCTGCTGGGGCTCGCGTCGAGGTTTTCGTTACAGTTATTAAGTGGCAGTACTCATAAGTCATAACTTGATCTTAGAGACCCAAAGATTACGTGAATATGTCCTATTCCTAATGGCCTTGTATCAGATCAGGGAAAATTGATGTGCTTTAGGCATTTAACCAATATGAATGGAAGCTGGTTGTCCCAGATACAAAACATTAATGGTCTTAAATACCATGTCCAGGTACTTCTCAACCCTCCAAAAGGAGCTTGAGTCCTATGATGCTGTTCTTTTTGAGATGGTGACTAGCAAAGAGAGTTTAGAGAATAGAAGAAACCTTGTTGCCACGAAAAGACTCAAAGTCAAAAGTTCACGCTCAAGAAGCTTTAACATTCTGGGATGCATTCAGCGGCAGATGGCTCATTTTCTGAGTCTTGATTTCCAGCTAGACTGTATGGACTATGAGTCTGAGAAATGGTATCATGCAGATCTCGATTTTGAGACTTTCAAGTTGCTTCAGGTTTGGTTATTTATCTTCCCTATCTTGCTGTTGAGTACAAGTAATTTATTTGATATGATGAACTTCTGTATCTTTCGCTTCCATCATTATATGGTGCTATTGTGATAAGTGATAATTGTGCATCTGATACCATTCTCGATTCTTTCAGGATGAAAAAGGCGAAAGCTTCTTCTCCTTTGCAAGGGATATGACAATTAGATCCACGAAAGCTATGATGAAACCTGAAATTCCAGAAGACCTTGATCCTTGGAGATCTAAGCTTTTATGGGCCTCACGTGTTCTTCCTATGCCACTTGTTGGCCTCCTCATTATTGGAGGTGTTTGTGCAGACACGGGCAGTCAGCCATCAAAATTTCCAGAACTAGAGGCCTTATCCAGGCTTGATTTTGGTGGTGCAATGAAGGTCTTCTTAGCCAAAAGGTTAACATCTGAGTAAGTATCAGTCATGATTTTGTCAACTAATAATTTAAAGGGTTTAGCTTAGCATTGTGGGTTGGTTCAAAGTATATTCAAATTTTAGAACTCAAAACTGACTTGGAGCGTATTGTTTGTTAAAGATTCACGCTGGCGACAGCTGATGTAGAAGAGAGTTCTGTGATCATTGGTGAAAGAAACAGAGCTTGCATGGAAGCTCTCACAAAAGCAATTGACGATGGGCACAATAGGATTGCAATACTATACGGAGGTGGTCACATGCCTGATCTAGGAAGGAGATTACAAGAGTTGGATCTGATCCCTTCTCGGGCACAGTGGGTAACGGCGTGGTCCATAAAGAACAGGAACTTAAACAGCAATTCCCTTCCATTTCTGAAGACAATGGCTGAAGTTTCGGGTTGGCCTTTGAATCGCTACCAGACTTTGGCATTGCTTATATTTTCATCAGTGCTCGCAATAGATCTCTGGTTCTGGGAGCTCTTTTTTGGCACTGCTGTCGACTTTTTCTCTCAAATTGGTTCACAGGTTTCGCAGTTTATTGATAATGCAGATATGATATTATAAAACAGTCTCCCAAACCCTATACCATTGCTACAAGTAATTCTTTATATGTAAATGTAAATATGTAAACATCTCTCGTTGAACTGGTGTAAATTCTGGCCAGGCCAACAGTGTATGGAACAAATTGGACTTCATGTTTACTCATACTTTGAACATACCTTGAAACCATTCTGTTTGTATACATCACTTTTGAACTTTTGAGAATGAATGAGCAATGCAAGCCTGAATTGTGAATTTCAGGAGGTTTTCACATAAACATGAAGACCGTCCGACTATATTTGACAGTTTGGTAGGATATCATAACTGGGACAGTAGTTTCTTCGTTTTACCAGTTTGATATCTGATACAGTTGCTATAGTAGTTACATAACTGGGGCCCCATCACTAAAAGAACCATCGGGCATCGGATAAAGATCAACAGACAGGAGTGGTGAGAAAACCTATTCCTATTGTAACAAGGAAATAGGAGCACCCTGCCAATTTCAGTTTCTTTTTATGGTACATAAACTTCACAATCCACAGACTTTTCAAATACAAACCATTTGACAAATTGTAGAAACGATCTCAATATCTTACCAACTTGCATTGGCATCAGCATCTATAGCAAGCAAGACATCACACTGTTTTGTGGAAACTTGACATAGATTTGAGACCTTGCATCTCACTCTTTGTTGGCCCTTCCTCACCGTAGAGTTCGGTTGGAAACAATTCGAATAGATTCTCCACAGAGAATTTTTGATTCCGGTAATAGAGATTACGTACCTAGACCAGATCTGTAAACTAAATCCTGATTATTTGGAATTTAAAATACTTGCTTAATTACATTGCAACTACCTAAGATTGATATCCCAAAATTTTAGGTTTCTATCATTAATATTTGTACAAAAGGTTCTTACTAAGGGAGGGAAGGCCGGAAGTGCCCTATAAATGGAGCATCCATCGTAGCTAGCTAGCCGCAGTTGAAAAATGGCCGGAGAAATTACGTCTTCTTATAACACAACAGTGGTGCAAGGAAAAGAAGAATTCTACCCGCAAGACGAGAACTTCTCACAAGGCGAGAACGTGATATTGCTGATAAAATTCGAAAAGGTAATCGGAGGCAGCCGGAATGGGAAGCACGAAATAATTAGTAGAACACGGATAGGGAAGAAATTATGGATGCCGTTGAATCTGAACAGTGCCAAGATGTTAGCCCACAAGCGTGTCAATGCTCTGAACATATCTATGTTTCTTTCATTCATGGGTGTCCCCAGAGAAGAGCTGGCTGGAGTTGTTCAGAAAATATTCGAGGTGATTGACATGGCCGTCTCCCCCGAGCGGCCTATCTCTGTTGACATAGAGTGGTTGGTTGATGAGCGCAATGAGACGCCGTCGTCGTGTGCGATTTGTTTGGAAGATTTTGCAGAACGAGAAGAAGAAGAAGAAGAAGAAGAAGGCATTACTAGTTTGCCCTGCGCACACCGTTATCATCAAAAATGCATTGACGCCTGGCTGATAATCAAGCCCCTCTGTCCCTTGTGCCGACACTCAATGCCATCAAAAATTCAAAACCCTAACCCTTGCTGCTGCTGAACTTAGCATATATCATCCGTTTTTACTTGCACCTATTTTGATCAGATCTATAGGTTTGCGAATTGAGATCATATAGTTGATCGAATTGCTCATTTGATACCCTAACAAAAACTGTGATTGAAATTTTCATTAGTTATGAACTTTATTATGATCGTTAATTAGTTTGGTTATATATACATTATGCATGTAAGGATGCATCTCCATCTTATAAACATTGAAACTTGATCTTTGCATCAACTATTTAGTGTTGAGGTTGATATCAAAGGGTTTAGGGTGCATGGTAACTAAGGTCTACGATATATGAGGCGCATGCATATACTAAAGTTGGTTTCAATATACTAGCTCAGATGTTAAACTGTTTGAGAGTGATCACTGATAATCGAGAGTGATCCCAAGAAATCTGAAATCCCTATTTGAGCCACCTCAGTAATTTTGACACAAGCATCAACCTCAATCACTTTTAAACTGTCATAATCTATCTTTTGCCTGAATGCATGCCAGATGTTATAGTTTCTATGTATTTATTCTTGTCTCCATCGATGGACATAGCATCGTGTACATGCTTGTACACTTCAACCACGAATAGATGATAATTCCTTTATGACTCGGATTATCCCCTTGGCAATGCGATTTTAAAGATAAAGGTAAAAGATAGACTAGTTTTGGTATAATGAGGAGGAAGATTCCGGCTAAGTTATTGTAACTCCGAGAGCTAGCGGAGGGGGAGATCAGGCTAGAAACCACCAATATCGATACAGAATTACAGATGCATTGAGAGATGCTTGAAATCAGAATATACATTTTTACTTGAGACTGAGACTTCCGAGCACGGCTTTGATAAAACCAAGCTCTTCCTCACTCATATGGCTTGTAAAACTAAAATTCTGCATAATTAGTTGAGATCCATACTTCTCACTATAGAAACTCAACACCTTTTCATCTTCTCTGCTCCAATTTATTTTTGGCATACTGCTCAAGTGCTCATAAACATAAAACAGATCACCCTAGTTCTGTTTTAAAAAGAATTAAAATAAAACTGAGAGGTGCGTTTACATTTATATTGCAGGAACTGTATGAGAGAAGAATCATATCAATTCCTTGAGCTAGGAATGCTACATATAAGAGAAAACAATATGTCAGCCACTGCAACCACATTATGGTCGTTCCCAACAAGATTTACAGGTCTCAGATAACCGTTACACAGAAACACCATCATCAGTGTGAGTGTGTGACCATGTTCTTTATCTAAGATATCATTTCCACAGTTTCCACAAACTCAACACCATTTTCCCACTATTCCGGATACCAAGTATGATATACATATATGCCTTCCAGGGACAAGGGATGTTTTATCCAACTTTACCAATGGATTACCAATTTCCTTTAGAGCCGAATTAAAAAAGTAACCACCGGCCTGCCGAACATTAAGTTGTGGATATGAATGAATAGAGCTTTCAAAATTGTGATATTCTTTAGGTAATGTAGCATGAAGATAGCTCGACTAGAAGCAGAAGCAAATAAATCTTCCCATGATCATGGAGAACCATAACTTGCTGCACCATTACATTCCCTAACATGGTGTAAATCAGATGCCTCCCCTTTTGAATTGACAGTAACAACAGGTACATTCGCTCATTTTCTCTCTATGAATGAACTGAATGCATCACAACTATAAAAGTAGGCACCTGCAGTGAAACATCAAATTTGCATTGACAAAATAAAGTAGCTTTTTTCTCTCAAGTATAAGGCAGTTCCTGCAGTTCATATTTGCACCGTTGTTACAGCTACTTGAAGATGTAATCCTACTGCAGTTTCCACAGGGACTTCTTTTGATCATCATTCTGCAATCAGTTTAGGAACTTATTTAGCAGCAGAAAGGTAAAGACCATAACGGGCTGTTACTGAAGTAGATCAAAGATAAGAACAGAATTTGCTATACTAGAAAAAAGGGCCGTGCATTATCATCAAATGGGAAAGAACTTTGGCAGAAATGAGGGCCAAACTATTATAAAGTTTCTAATTGACACTCATATTTTTGTCTCTTTATTTTGCAGTAGTGATTTATGGAAAATAAAAATGAAAATAAATAAAGAATTAAATTCAGTTTACCCCATGAGGTTTGGGAGTAACTTCATGTTAATCCCTATACTTTCAATTTCATCAGTTTACCCCTCAAACTTTTAAATTTTCCTCAAGCGTGACCAAATGTCCTATATTATGTCCAAATCGGACGTTAACTACTGATAATTTTAACCTTAACTGTGAGGCCAATATCTAGAATTTGGGCAAATCGGACCTTATATGTCCAAATCAGACCTTAACTGCTGATAATTAAAGGTTAATTCAAACGGAATATGAGAATTTGGGCACGGCAGACATAAATTGAAGAGTTCAAGGGGTAAATTGATGAAAATAAAAGAGTAGAGATTAACATGAAGTCACCCCCAAACCATAAAGGTAAACTGAATTTAGTTCATAAACAGACGACTGATTGAGACTTGAAAGGGACCCCCCTCTTTTCGTGTTATAGTGGTCTTGGAAACAACGCCGTTTACTCTAGGACCCAAATACCTTGTGCCAACCCTGTGCCTGCAATGTCAGTTTGGCATCTGGCCACTTGTCTCTGTTATTGTTCCACAAACAAAAAAGACAAAAGCAACCAACTGAAGATTTCAATTCTTTTTCTGGGTTGATTTTTTCTTCTGAACCCAGGTATAAAATTTTGATGAAATTTTCTATCCTTTGCTGCAGTTCAAGTTCGACGATGCTATCAGGAAGGATATGAGAGATAAGAGATTCAGAGGAAAGGTTTGATCGTTTGGGAGGGCCAGGGTGTGAATAGCAGAGTCGCCGACGACGTCAATCCGAGATGAGGAGAGAGGCAGAACAAATGAAGTAGGTGGTTTCCGAAGTGAGGGAAATAGAAATAGCAGCTGATTGTTAGGCCCAGGATGATTTGATCTTGCTGTTTTTCCGATGGCTTTGAGCACCCAAATAGCCTCCTCCCCATCTCTTTCTTGGGCTGAACCACCTCCTCGTAGGAAATACGACGTTTTCTTGAGTTTCAGAGGTGAAGACACGCGCTGGGGTTTCATCTCCCATTTAGACCACCAACTGGAGTTCTGTCAAGTATTCAAGACTTTCAAGGACGACCGGGAGCTTGAAATCGGATCTGAGATCTCTCCGAAGCTATTAACCGCAGTCGAACATTCTCATCTCGCCATCGTTGTTCTCTCACCCAACTATGCTTCTTCCACCTGGTGCTTGGATGAACTTGCCAAGATTATCGAGTTCATGGAACCCGGAGATAAGAGAGTTCTCCCGGTTTTTCTTAATGTGGATCCGTCGGACGTTCGACATCAGAGGAATAGCTTTACTGAAGCCTTTGCTAAGCATGAAGTGAAGTTCAGTGACGACCCGAAGAAGGTGGAGAGGTGGAGACATGCTTTGAGAAAAGTGGCCAATCTATCTGGATGGGATGCAAAGAATTATAAGTAAGCATTACAACAAAACTTCAACATATGTTTGTTGTCTTTTTAGTTTTGATTTGTCATAGCAAATTAGCAATGTTCTACTACATACATATACATATATACTAATTATTAGCTTGATGATTGTCTATTTTTTCTGTTAGATGTGAACGTGAGCTTACAGATGTCATTGTGAAGAGTGTATGGGAGAAATTACGTCCTACGATCACATTGTCTAATTCCGAAGAAAAGTAAGTCGGAATGGATTTCAGACTTGGGCAAATGGGTTTGCTTTTAGCTCTTGAGGGAAAAGATGTTCGATTTATTGGTATATGGGGTATGGGTGGAATGGGTAAGACCACCCTTGCTAAGCTAGTGTACGAGAAAATTTTGCATAATTTTGAAGTGGCTGAGTTTCTTGTTGATGTCAGGAAGTCTCGCGGTAAACTAGTGAATCTTCAGAAACAGGTTCTTTTCCCAGTCTTGAAGGAAAATGTTTCACAAGTTTGGGATGAGTACAAAGGAACTTTTTTCATTAGAAGATGCTTGTCCAATAAAAAGGTTCTTCTCGTTGTTGATGATGTTGATAGCTGTGACCTCCTAAAACAGTTGGCCGGACATAAATCTTGGTTTGGTGAGGGGAGCAGAATCATTGTTACAACTAGAGATGAACGTGTGCTCATTGAGAATGACATAGAAATATCATTTAAGCTATCAGGGCGAAATGAATGTGAAGCTCTTGAGCTATTTTGTCAGAATGCCTTCAAAAAAGATCTGCCTGTGGAAGGATTTTCAGAGCTGTCCAAGTGTTTCATAAATTATGTGGAAGGGCTTCCCTTAGGTCTTAAAATCGTTGGAAGCTCTTTGTACAATAGAGATCTAGAGACATGGGAAAGTGCTTGGGACAGACTAAAGAAAGGCTCTGATGCAAAGATTTTTAATTCACTCAAAATAAGTTATGATGCACTAGATTACATGGAGAAAAACATTTTTCTGGATGTTGCATTCTTCTACAAGGGGATGAACAAGGGGCGAGTTATTGAATTGCTTAAGAGCTGTGACTTTAGTGCCCGTTATGGGATAGAAGTTCTTATTGAGAAATCTCTGATAACTATTGATGTGGTCGATAATGTTGAGATGCATGGTTTGATACAAGAAATGGCACAGGAAATTGTTCGACTAGAAACACAAGAGCCTGGTCTTCGCAGCCGTTTGTTGCATCGTAATGACATATTTCATGTATTCACGGCTAATACGGTAAGAAGTTATATAGATAACCCAATTAACAAGTACATTTCATTTAAGCATGATATATATATTAGACCCTGTGTGGAATTAACTTTTTCTTTATTCTGAATTAATATCCAGGGAATAGAAGCAATCAAAGGCATCCGCTTGAGCCTATCAGAATTAGAAGAGGCAGATTCAAACTGGAATTTTGAATGCTTTTCTAAGATGCTCAAACTTATGTTTCTTGAATTTGATAATTTAATAGTTAGTTCAGGCCCCAAATCCCTCCCAAATTCTTTGATAATACTCAGATGGAGTTGGTATCCTTCCAAGTCTCTTCCAGCATGTTTCAGACCAAACTCACTTGTTGAACTTAAAATGCAGAATAGCCAACTCGTTAAGCTTTGGGATGGAAGACAGGTAAGAGTGTTGGTCATGTTTTGTACTTTAAAATAGAATCTTAAATTTTCCGAAGGTAATTGTTTGCTCCATGCGTTGTACAGGAATTGCCTAATTTGAAACATTTGGATCTTGGTGACTCCAATAATTTGAAGAAGACCCCAGATTTCACAGGTATGTCGAATCTTGAGGAATTGAATCTTGCATTTTGTGAGGGTTTAGTTGAGGTCCATCCATCCATTGCAGTGCACAAAAAACTGAAGTTGTTGACACTCTACGGATGCAAAAACGTTAAGAGCTTCCCAAGTAAGATTGAAATGGATTCCCTCAAGTTTCTCGACCTTTCCTACTGCTCAAAACTAAAGATTCCAGAATTTGGAGAAGGGATGGAAAACCTGTGTCACCTTATCATACCCGGTACTGCTACTGAGGAACTACCTTCATCAATTGAACATATGGTTGGTCTTGAAGTGCTCGATATGTCACGATGCCCAAAACTGAAAAAACTAGTAGAAAATACGGGGGAGATAGAGTGTTTGAAACCATCTATGAGAAGTAAGCTTGGCTCCTTATTCAGAAGAAAGAGTCTAGAGCCTTCGTTGCCATCTCCAAGGGCTTTTCCGTCTTTGTGGTCGTTAGAACTAGCTGATTGTCATCTTAGTCAAGGAGTAATCCCCGATGATATTGGCTACTGCTTTCCATCTCTATATGGGTTGCGTCTTGATGGAAATGATTTTATTACTCTTCCCGCAAGCATTAAATGCCTTTCTAAGCTTGCTGCCATTAATTTGACGGGGTGCAAAAGGCTTCAACAATTACCGGATCTCCCGTCGAATTGGTATTTACAAGTGTGGGCAGATGATTGTGATTCCTTAAAAAAGTTGTCAGAACCATCACAGCAGGGCACATCCTCCAATTTGGTGGGCTTTCGTTTATCAACTGTGAACTGCTTTGGATTGATCGACAGTGAAGGCTTCACTAATGGAATATTTTCGATGCTAAGGAGATTGGCTTCTCAGGTATGTTACATCGATCACTCATATTTGTGTGTGTGTGTGTGTCTCTCTCTCTCTCTTTCTCTCTCTCTCTGTGACTGTATCTTCTAAATCCTCATTGAACATGCATAATTGTTCCTTTGGTGTAGGGAATCTCCCGGGACTTTCTCTCATACAGCTGTACTGTTCGTCCATCATTTGATATTCTAAGTCCTGGAAGTAGAATCTCAGAGTGGTTTGATATTCGAAGCGAGGGAGGCTCATTGACTGTGGAGCTGCCTCCGGATCGGAAAAATTGTAAATCAAAGTGGATGGGCATTGTGTTTTGTGTTGTTTTTGCCGATCTGAAAGAACCTCACACTCTTGAGAATGATGAGTTCGTAATTGAAGGTCTATCGCCAGCGGTTGGTGTTAAACACATTCATGATTCAAAAAAGCACTTTATGCATCTAACAAATACGAAGCGGCATATGAAGGGAGATCATCTTTGGGTGTCTTTTATGCCTCGTGGTCAAATCCGGGATACCACAAGCTGCTCTTTTACGTTCTCATTCGATGCGTATTGTGATTCTTGGCGGCATCCTCGTATTCCATGCCCGAATTGTGTGAAGAGGTGTGGAGCCCGATTGTTGTACAAGGAAGATTTGAAAAACTTGCTCAATCCACCCACCGACATCATGAAACGGAGTCTTGAATTATGCGACTCAGAGGGAGGCAGAAGCAAGAGGAGAAGGTCCGAGTAAAATTGCAAGTGGTAGCTAGCTCTAACAATGAATCATTATTCAAAAGACTCGAGGCATGATACTAATCGTTCTTGTGGAGGTATGTTTTTGTGATTTACAAAAATGGTAGCTAGCTCTAACAATGAATCAGTCAATTTGGATAACCTTCTTATGCAAAGGTTGTTGTATATCTTTGTTAGTAAATGATCTGTACTGTTTTCCAGGATTATGGGCTTGATTTTGAAGGTGAAGATCATCCTTTTGAGTGCATGTGTGGCGGTTTACGTTGCCAAGACAAGAAGCAGAAAGGTTGGTGTACACCATCATCTCTTCTCATTTTCCGAGACAAATGTGAACGGCATCTTCTTCTGTGAAGACAATGAAAAAAACATTGTCACAAGAGATGAGCACGGTCATACACATTATTATGTTGTAGTCTTGAGAATTTTACACTTCATCTCTATATCGTAGCTCCTCTTACAGCTTCTGATTATTACATGATTATGTGTTTATATATGCAGGGAAAAGAGCAGTGAATATTAGATGACGAATGACACTAATCTTTGTCCTTTGGCTTCATTTTGTTAACTTCTGAAGCGCGTACATGGCTTACACCACAATAGCTGCAGAACTACAGAATTTTTCGTATTAGTCTACTTTGACACTCTCTAGTGCATCGTGTATCTTATCTGTGGGCAATTTGTATTGAAAACGCGGTTACCGAATGTACCATATCGGAAAAAACTTGGTAATCTTGCAGTTTTGTGACACAATTTAGGTCTGTTCAACAAGGCAACAAGGACAACCATCCAATTCTGTTCACTTGGCAGCTCATATGAGGCACATGTGTGCAAATTGTATATACGGAAAGTCGATGAAACAATGTCACTCTTGTTTCGGAAACTTTGATTTTGATTAGTGTAATCCTTTTCTCTTTGTTCTTATTTTGACATTGCTCATACTTTCGTCGGTACTTACTATATATATCTGGTTCTGGGAGCTCTTTTCTGCTGTCGACTTTTTGTCTCAAATTGTTTCTCAATATATTGATAATGCAGATATTTTCTGATCACTACCAGAATCGAGAAGGCATGAATTGGAATCAATTGATAGCTTGATACTTTGATACAAAGCTTGACTGAAGCAGGAAGAGCAGCCGCGGTGACCGCCGGAAAGACAGGAGAGAAAGAATCGGAAACCCAAAAGACGCCGAGGTGAAAATGTGTTTTTTTTTTTTTTTAAGATGGGCCCCACTGCCCGTCAAGGCCCACGACCAGTAGAACCGCCTAGCCACGCACCGTTTCCGCCAAGGCCGCGTTAGGCCCAATCTGTCTTATTTTTGCTTTTAAATTACTTCTTTTGTTTAAATGATGGACCCCCCTGCGCATCTAGGCCCACCACCTAGGCCTACATCGTCTCCGCCTGGCCCACTTAGGCCCAATCTGACTTAAAACTATTTTTTTTAGTTTTCTTTTTTAAACATAAGCTCCGCCTCTGTTTCAATCCCTCACCACCCTTCGGCCATTTTCTTATCAACCGAACTCAAGCCTCGGTCTCCAAAACCCAGAAGCAAAAATCAAGACCCTTTTAGACTTCTTAACACAGAACACGTCGTTCTTGTTCCTTCTCTTTCCAAAGCTTCCAGTCCCCTTCCCCTGTTTCGTTCACAGCAAAAAACAGAGCATGAATAGTACAAGAACTTCATAATGCATACTGGAAACTTCTGTATAGAGAAAAAGAGAAGCTCAACAATTTGTACAGAGTTCATGACTTGACGGTGTGGCGGTGAGTTCCACTTCCGGTTTTTTTTTTCTGCTTTCAGTTCATTTCGGGCCATTCCCATGAATATTATTGTCCTTTATCAATGATGAAAGAAATAATACAAATGGGGTCCTTGTTTGCTATGTTGGATCTTAATCAAATGAAGAAGATGCATCATTGTTTCAACGTGCTTCACTGTGTTTGGCTGCTTTGCTATTGGTTACAACAAGACAAACAACTAAATGATATAAGATAGCGATTCCAATCTCCATACACATGTCCATTCTTATCTTTGGTTTATTTACTACAAAGATTATAGACTTGTATATATTATACTGAATCAAATTACGTAGGAGGTGGGTGTTGATCAAGTCAGAGCTAGGGTTCAAAATCCGACGCATATGCTAGTATCTTTGCCCTGAAAGAGAAACATTGAAATATAGTTCGGATATTCCTCTCCCATTTGTGTTCCCACTTCACACACTCATGTTCTACCTCCGTCGGTGGCCAGTCACTCTCAAAATCTCCAGGTAAAACTTGCTGGACAAATAAGTGGAACTGTGGGGATTTTTTTCGCTTTTACTTGTCTTTTTCGACAATTATATATGTTTATCTCTTCAACTGTTAATCTCCGACCTAATTTCATATTTTTGTTACAATACAGACCTAAATACTATCACGTTATTCACATTGGTGGTTAGATCATCATGCGTGCTGGAAATATTGCTCGCTTGGTCCATTCATGTCTTTTTAGTCAAATCCATTCATACAGGTAATGTGCCAGATAAACTTCGACAGAGGCGTGTGGAGGCAGCGTGACCTGAGAAAAGCTCCTTTTTATAAAGTAAACAGAATGCAATTATTTCTCATTCCAATTCTATAATTACCCTTTTACTTAATCTTAATTAGCCTAATTTACTGTTACTTAAGGTAAAATTACTCAAGATTAGCTGTCTTTTGTATATAAAGGATTGCAGTGATGCATATCCTTTCTGGTTTGCGCAGACCCCTTTTGATCTCATCTTCTTCACCAAGAAGATGTCATCACAATTTCCACCTCTGGATTCAAACAAGGATAACGATTATCACCCTATTCCTGGTTCAGAACCTCCATCATCATTACCTTCAGGGTCTAAACCAGGTCTCAACAAATATGCTCTTGCTGGTGCTATTTTGGCTTCCACAAACTCTGTTCTCCTCGGCTATGGTTAGAACCCTAAATCAATCCCTTCAATGTTTGCACCTTCTTATCTTTTTAAGTCCTAAAGATAAAACCCTTGATTCTGTTATTTGGGTTTTGCAGATATTGGGGTGATGAGCGGTGCAGCCCTTTATATAAGGGAGGACATGAACATTACATCAACTCAGCTAGAGATCTTGGTTGGTTCCCTAAATGTGTGTTCTTTGATTGGATCCATTGCCTCAGGCAAGACTTCGGATTGGATTGGGAGGCGTTACACTATAGTCCTGGCTGCAGTAACTTTTCTAATAGGGGCAGTTCTGATGGGACTAGCACCATCTTTCTTGTTCCTTATAGCTGGAAGAGTGGTGGCCGGGATTGGTGTTGGATATTCACTTATGATTGCCCCGGTTTATGTAGCAGAGCTCTCGCCGGCTCTTACACGTGGCTTTCTGACCTCCCTCCCTGAGGTGTTCATCAATGGTGGAATACTACTAGGGTACATCTCCAACTATGCTTTGTCCGGCCTCCCACAGAACTTGAATTGGAGACTTATGCTTGGACTTGCAGCATTTCCGGCGTTTGCTGTTGCTGTCGGCGTGTTGGCAATGCCGGAGTCACCTAGGTAATTCGGCTTTAGATTTTGGTCACATTTTACTAGAAACATACATGTTTGCTATGTTTTGTTTTGGTACATTTGACCATATAATGCGGATGTTTTGTTGATGTTTCTGTTTGACATTGACATTGGTAAATAGGTGGTTGGTGATGAAAGGCCGGTTAGACGAAGCGAAGCAGGTTTTGATAAGAACATCTGAAAGCAAGGAGGAAGCTGAATTGAGGCTCAAAGAGATAGCAAGAGCAGCTAATTCAATGCCTGCAACTTCTTCAAGCAATTGGAGTGGGCAAGGGGTTTGGAGAGACTTATTGTTGAGGCCCACTAGGCCCATTCGCCGCATTCTCATTGCCGCCATTGGTGTCAATTTCTTCATGCAAGCTTCCGGCAATGATGCCGTCGTGTATTACAGCCCGGAAGTTTTCAGGGACGCCGGAATTCAAAACAAGAAGCAGCTTGTTGGTGTGACAATACTCATGGGCATTGCCAAGACCTTCTTTGTTTTGATATCAGCTCTGTTCTTGGACTCGTATGGCAGGAGGCCACTTTTGCTTTTGGGCTCAATCGGCATGGCATTCTCGTTAGCTTCATTGGGCCTGGGCTCCAAGTTTCTTGAATATTCAATTGACAAGCCCACATGGGCTATTGGGTTGTGTGTGGTGGCGGTGTGTTCGGCCGCTTCATTCTTCTCCATTGGGCTTGGGCCCATCACATGGGTGTACTCATCGGAGATTTTCCCAATGAGGTTAAGGGCCCAAGGTTCAAGCTTGGCGATAGGGGTGAACCGATTGGTGAGTGGCTTGGTGGCAATGACATTTCTAAGCATTTCTAGGGAGATAACATTTGGAGGTATGTTTTTCATGCTCGCGGGGATAATGGTGGTGGGTACAATTTTCTTTTACTTCTGCTTGCCGGAAACAAAAGGAAAAAACTTAGAAGAAATCGAGGCTCTCTTCGAGGATGAGTATGACAAGGAGAACCGGAAAATGCTTCTTTCTTGACGTGCATTGTAAGAGATACGTATCATTATTTCCATTGCTTGGAACACATTGATTTGCAACATTGAACACCATAGGAAATTAGTTGCATAAGTTGTTATAGTTCTAGTAGATTTTGTCGGAGATAGAGTTTCATCCTATGATCATGAATTAGTCATTGACCATGAGTGTGTTGTTTAGTTCAATGTGTAGATTGCTCTTGAGGTATTGTGCTACCTCAAATTCCAAAAGAGGGAAATGGGAATCATGTAAATTTTGGGCATGATATGATAGTTGCAGTTTCTCTCAAGGACAAAGTTGAATGTGTACATTTTGTTTTTTTCATATATAAATGCTTTTTTCTTCTTTTTTCATGTTTCTCATTAGTGAACCACTGCAAAGTAGTCTAGTGGTTCTTGCCTAGTTAGGTGTGCTCCTCAACCTAGGTTCGACACTGTCAAAAGTAGTTAGGGGAGGAGCTGCAATGCCCTGCTGGCTGTCCGGGCTCCTAACGGATTAGTCATTAGGCCTAAGAAGCCTTTGAGATACCGCGATTTTGAATCAAACAAAAAATGTTTCTCATTAATGCAAACCATTAAATTCTAGGGCCAATTACATAGAAGTCCGGTTAGAGACATTTTCTCCTATATAGGTCCACTTAAACATTTTTACCCACATAAGTCCACCCAAGTCTAAATAGAGTCTTATATTAGGTATTAAAGTTCAACAAAATTACAGACTGCCATCCAACAAAAAAATTAGATTTTCTCTTATATTTACAAAAATGCCACTAATGTAAAAAGTCAACAACCACAAATAGTCTCCGGCTGACCTCCGGCGAGGTCTCCGGCAGACCTCCGGCCGACCTCCGACGAACTTTCCGGTCGACCATCTATGACAATTCTAACGACCACAAAAGCTACTACCACTGATAATAAAAACTACTACTACTAACAAAAAAAGATAAATACTATTGTTGTCAACAAAAGATACTACCGCTGGAAACAAAAACTACTACTGCCGAGAACAAAAGCTACTATGACTAGTAACAAAAACTACTAGCGTTGTAAAGAAAAGCTACTACCGTTGTAAAAAAAGCTACTAACACCATAAAGAAAAGCTACTACCATCGTAAAAAAAAAGCTACTAACACTATAAACAAAAGTTACTACCATACATAATAAAATATACTACTACCAAGTAATACAAAATATACTATTACAGTGTCAAAAATACACTATCACAATAACAAAAATATACTACTACTGTGTTGGAAATATACTATCATAACCATAACCAGTAAATTGTGAGCTTGTTGAGTGTTGAGCATGTTAAGAGGATGGTTCCATTCTCGGTAGAGCCTTCGTTTCCCAACACCGTCGATGCCAGCAACGACGGGTTTATCTGGATCGGATCAAGAGGTAGGTCTAGTCGATTTCATCAGAGGTGAAGGCGCTAGATGGTTGAGCGGATCAAATCAAAAGGTGTCATCGTCGATCCGGAGACGTCGTCGTCGGGCCGGCGGCGTCGAGGTCGAATCAGAACACGTCAAGGTCAAATAAGAAGACTCCGAGGTTGAGGCCGAATTAGAAGTCGTCGTTGATGGAATTAGACGCAGTCGAGGCGTCAACGTCGAGTTGGCAGCGTTAAGGTCGAGATGTCATCGTTGGCCGGCAGCGTCGAGGTCGAGGTCGAGGCGTCTTCATCGTCGTCGGAGAAGCAGATCGACGCCGGAGATATCTGGTTTTCAGATGAGGATCATCTCATCGCTGGTTTTGAAGCTCCCATTTGCAAAGAGAGAGAGAGGAGAGAGTTTTCGATGAAAGAGAGACGAATTGGATGCGGTTGAGATATAGCTAAGGGTACTTTAGGTAGAACGAAAAAAATAGGTGATGGGTTTGGTCCCAAAAGTGAATTTATGTAGGTAAAATTGTTAAGGTGGACTTATGTAAGAAAAAATATTGAAAAGAGGACTTTTATAAAATTTTCTATAAATTCTAATACTATTAGAAAGAGATAGACTCCCTAACTCTTTTCCTAAAAGAAGAAAAACAGATAAAGATTGTCTACGATATTAAATTGAAATCTGTTAGAAAGAGATGGACTCCCTAACTCTTTTCCTAAAAGAAAGAAAAACAGATAAAGATTGTCTACGATACTATTGCTCGTTAACTCATCACCTTGGCTCTTCCTTCCTAAAATCACAACCCCAAATCCAATTACGTAATTCCAAGATTCGAATAAACCTGGAATAAACGACAGCAGAAGATAGAAGAGAATGACCTAAACACTTGTGCCACCTTGATGTTGTGACCTGCTTCTGTTGCTGAACGTGTTCTTCATTCATCAAATTATGTCAGTCAGCACTTTTTTCATTCCCATTCTCACTATTTCTGCTTCTCTAGGCAAACACAAAGCAACCCTCATTCACTCTCACTTTCCCACCGACATACCTCTTCAACCCTCAACAACCACCTGAGAAAATCGAATCCCAGATCCTCCTCATCAAACAGTTTCACTATTTCGACAAACATGGCTGAGATCGAGGCCTCCCAATATCGTAAAAATTCCGGGCTGAACAAGTACACAATCGTCTGCGCTCTCCTTGCCTCCACGAACTCCATTTTATTGGGTTATGGTAAGCCTCAGTTCATCCATTACTCTTAAATTTCATTCGTAAAAAAATGAAATTGATATACGAATTTCGGGTTTTTTTGTTTTCGATTTTGTTAAACAGATATTGGAGTGATGAGTGGTGCTGTGATTTTGATCAAGGACGACTTCAAAATCACACGAACTCAACAGGAAATCTTGGTGGGAACCCTGAATGTGTTTTCTCTAATAGGGTCACTAGCATCAGGCAAGACATCGGATATTATAGGCAGGCGTTACACTATAGTCTTGGCTGCTTGCACATTTCTAATGGGTGCACTCCTCATGGGCCTCGCACCGTCCTACCCATTTCTAATGGCGGGGCGGTGCGTGGCCGGAATTGGCGTCGGCTACGCCCTCATGATCGCTCCGGTGTACACAGCTGAGCTCTCGCCAGCCATGAGCCGGGGTTTTCTGACCTCTCTCCCTGAGGTGTTCATCACTTTTGGTTTGTTAGTTGGGTACATAGTTAACTTTGCATTGTCTGGCTTACCACTGCACATTAGTTGGAGACTAATGTTAGGGTTAGCGGCGGTGCCGGCGATTGGTATAGGTTTTGGGGTGATAGCAATGCCGGAGTCTCCTCGGTGGCTTGTAATGAAAGGCAAACTAAGTGAAGCAAAGAAGGTTTTGATCAGAACATCAGCTTCTGAAGAGGAAGCTCAGTTGAGGCTTGAGGAAATAACCAAGGCTGCAATTCACGGTCCAGACTCGGCCCATGAAGGTGGTTCGGTTTGGAAGGAGATTTTGTTACGGCCCACTAGGCCCACCAGGCGTATGCTCGTTGCTGCTATTGGGATCAACTTCTTCATGCAGGCTTCTGGAAACGACGCCGTGGTGTACTACTGCCCGGAAGTGTTCAAGGCAGCCGGAATTCATAATAAAAGACAACTGTTTGGTGTGAATGTCATTATGGGCCTCGCCAAGGCCCTGTTTGTGTTGTTGTCGGCGTTGAAATTGGACAAGTATGGAAGGCGGCCACTTTTGTTATTGGGCTCCGTAGGAATGGTGGTTTCGCTATTTGGGCTGGGCCTCGGGTCCAAGTTTCTCGAGCAGTCAACCGAAAAACCGACCTGGGCCATAGCATTGTGTATCATGGCAGTTTGCGCCGATGTTTCTTTCTTTTCAATCGGGCTTGGGCCCATAACATGGGTCTACTCTTCGGAAATCTTCCCGATGAGACTACGAGCCCAAGCCTCGAGCCTAGCCATTTCGGTGAACCGGTTAGTGAGTGGGGTAGTGTCAATGACATTTCTAAGCATTTCTCACAAAATCACATTCGGCGGAATATTTTTCGTGTTTGCGGGGATAATGATTGTCGGTACGGTCTTCTTTTACTTGTTCTTGCCGGAAACAAAAGGCAGGACCTTGGAGGACATGGAGACTATTTTTGAAGACAAAGTGACAACAAAGGTAAATAGGGTGAGGGAATTAATAGATATGTCATAAAGTGTTCGACGAAATATTTTTGTGACCCTTAAAATGTATGAAAATATATAATATATGCAAGAGTGTGTGCTTGATCTACAATGTGACGACCCCTATGTTCATAAGTTCACAAGTTATGTAAACTCTTAACATGATATATTAAAGATTGATAGGTAGAAGCAACTTGATGATCATAAGTGAATAGAAGAACTGAAAATATAAGACGAAAGGAGATGAACTTGGAGGGAAAAAGCTTAGACAAGACAAGAAGATGACAAGTAACTAGGACAAAAACAGTTTTGTTCACGGGTGAATGAAGCCCGTGCTCGCACACGCACATTAGAAATTCACTGACGGATTTTCTGGATACATAGAGAGAGTGATAGAGATAGTAAAAGTCCAGACCAACTTTCATGACTCAGTTTACTTTTATCCATGGTGTAGGTCCGGAAATTGCATACCCATCTTTTCAATTTCTTGAATTTGCAGAACACTGAGCTTCTACCTACTACAGCTCTGTGCCCCTCAGTCACACAGAAGAGATGTCATAACATACGGATATTGCATACAACACTAGTTCTGTAGCTCTGTGATTTTTAGCCGTTCAGACTACAAGCAAAGATCCACATTATTTGCTTGGTGGCTTTTATCTCAACTTGTTTGAAACATTTGATCAATTTTAGAATTCAAGTTCGAGTTGGTGAAACTGTCTACTTTGTTATTTATGTGTTACCATCTTTGAGATAATTTATTAAACACTTTATTTGCATTACGACTAGGATTCCAGTAAATGTACAAATAAAACCAATCGTTATTTTTGTTATCGTGTATTTAGGCGATTTGCTACTCCACGAGTCCAAGAAGTTAATACAAATTAACAAAACAACCACAGATTGCACAGAAAATGAAGTTGTAGAGACTGCAAGGGTGAGCAGTGTTCTGCAAGCTTCGCTCATGGTAATTTGGTTGATTGCCCTTGTCTGCTAATCTATTCCTTTCTGGGATTCATTTAAAAATCTCAGAGTAAAAACACGTACAACTTCATGATCACATAGAAAAGTGACACAAGCTAACGACCATTTTACCCAAAAGTCATGCTCAAAAATGTCAAAACAGTAGCCCCTTTTGAAAGTTCAAAACTCCGTTTTGAAATTTTCAGAGCCTTTACAATCTCATAATACCCAGAGCTAGCATGAAAGAAAGTGATAGTGGATGAGGAAATCCATGTCCATAGCAATGGTTTTCTTCTTGTCACAGAGCCAAGTTTTTCCACTTGAAAAGTGAACCCAACTGCACTAAACTGTTTGATAGCTCTTGGTTTCCTTGGGGATTTGGTTGTAAAGCCTTAACGATTGCACTGCTGCCTCATTTGTATTTGCTCTCTTGGAACCTTCCAAGACTTTGAGATTCTTTCATAGCTAGACCTTGATTCATATTTGCAAGTGATTTCATTGACCCCTACCCAAATTGTTTTATTTGGGAAATTTGAAAAACCGAGATGTTGTATCTATGAAGATTCAGGTCCTTATAGTTTTGCCAAGAGTTTAGGTCCTTTTGAAGTTTGTCCTCTAACCAATGGACGAATTGGAAGCATACATGAACATGTTGACAAAGATATGGAAATTCAAAGCTGCAGATTGAAGAAATCAAAAAGGGCGATGATAATATATAGTTTCCTTCCATATAGAACATGGAAAAGGTGACAATATTACCTTTGTCCTTCACTCTGAATCTCACATTTCAAATCTCCATGACTATCTCTCTCCCTCTAACATGAATCTTACTTAGAAATTAAACCCTTAAACATGTGTGGTGGGTTGCAAGCACACATGTTTAAGGGAGACTTCTAGGGCACCCCTTTTCATGCAGTTCCATTTTCATTATTTCAAACCCACAACTCTTCCCGTTCTCTGTTAGATGAGAATGCAGCACTTCTGCCAACTAGACTATGGAATGCTTCAATACTACACGAAGATATAAATCAAGAATGTTATCACAGCAATGAGTAGTAGGCTAGAAATCTAATAGTTAAAGAAAGGCAAATGAGCGGCAAGCATAAATTTTTAAGCGTATTTTACAACATGTACAAGAAATTAACATTCTTTGATTTGTCGCTACAATGAAGTAGTTTTTGGATATTTATAATCATATAGGGGTAGGAGTAGGACATTAGCACTACGTATCAGATTCGCAAGTACAATTTGAATTGTTAATGAGTTCACGAGCTCACACAGTGGTTGCAATGGAGCTGAGTAAAGTTAGACTGCGCCTACAGAATAAGGCATTGCAGTGCTTCCCAACGACACCCTCCTCGTTTTTATGCTTCAAGCATCTGTGTGCTTGGTTTGCTTCTATCCAACTGCAATACTCAGACCCCTACCATATGAAAATGGCCAGATCTCTCTTATTCTGCAGACCCTGTTTCATAAACAGTGAAAAATATAGCAATCAGAATTCAGAACAAAAGGTTTCCTCAGGAGGCGTCAGACACAGTCAGGAGCTCTCATGGTCAAAATTCATGAGAATATTCTACCAACCATGATAACAAAGGGTTAAATGCAAACGTAAACCCTGTGTAATGTGTATAACATCCTGACGGTGTTTAATTCTCTGTTTACACTTAAAGATGTTATTTTAGCCATGTCGAAAATCTTTATTTCTCTCTATCGACATGTCTAAGATAACATTTCAACATACCTAAAAATACGATAACGTAAGTCAAAAACAATATGGTTGTAATGTTATTCTCCAATAATTTGAGGATGAAATCCGAAGCTTTTTGACTACTATGTATAGTTTTCTAAGTTAATCGAATCCTTTGTGATAATGCCAGTTGGACTAATATATATGGGAGGGTCACAGACTCACAGATCTGAGGACTATAGTAGAGTGGAGACTTCTTCTAATATTCACAGAGGAAACAATGAAGCAATTTCAGGTCGGGATCTATATTCGACGCCAATAGTTTAGTCTCTCTGCAGTCTGCACTGTCATGAAATCTTGGCATTTCATATAAGCTTATATATAGATAATACCAAGTAATTGGGTGAGGTAATTTACATATCCTAGCTTTTCTACGAAGGTAGGTACATATATGCATTGCCCTAATCGCCAGTGACCCTTTTCTGTGCAAGTACCTGCATCACAGTTATATAATTTGAATTTCAAATATGTCTACCAAATATATACGTATGTGCCTACCATGAACCCTAAATAAGATCACTTCATTAGTTTCTGGTCCCTTACCTTCTCCTCTTTCTATATATAGTGTGGGTGGCATTTACTTGGGGGGTATACCTATAGATAGAACTCATAGAAGGCATTCTACACATTTCTTCTAGCTACCCATTTCATCATTTAGACCCTATCAAGCTTTCTTTGCCGCTTTGAGTCATTTGCTTCCCTGTGATAAGTTCATTATTAACATCTCAAACCCTGATATGAGAAAAATTGCAAGAGAAAACAAAGTCCAATCAGAAAGAAATTGATTGCACTAATCAGGTTATGATTGTAGGTGTAGAGAATTATTACACAAGGATCTGTCTTGTACTCATATTAGTAACACATATCAATGAATGACTACACTAGCTTAATGATTGGCAAATTATTAGAGAAAATGAAGTTTAATCATCTTACTAGACACATTTTATAACCGTTGTTTTATTTTTTTGAAACAATTCATCGAACACTTTGTCTTAACTTATATGTATTTTTTTCGCTCATATCTGATATGACTATATACATTATAACGAACATCTTACCTTTATCAAATCTTTATGGTCGAGAAACTCGAATCCCTCTAGGCAAGAAACAACTACGTTAGGAGTTTAGGACTTAAGGAACCCACCATGGGAAAGACCCAAAATGAAGATCAAGAAAAAGGAATGTGGGTGTACAAGGTCAACAAGAGCCCCTTATTATAATACAAAACCAATATTTGTTGTTGAGGACAAAGAAACAGACAAAACCAGCCTCACACCCCCAAACTTTTACAAAATTATCATTTAAACCAACTCTCACTTTCATTTTTCCCATGCATTTATACACACCCCCAACCCTTCTCTTTCCTCCAAAACCCTCCTCCTCTGTTCTCATTCTCTCTCTAAAGCTCCTCTGTTTCTCCAACCTCTGTACTTTTCTCTCTAAAATGGAAAACCGCTTCAAGCTGAAGCTCTCGCGCATGTTCCACAAGGCCTCACTCGGCACCTGCCGCTCACGTAGCCTCTCCGACGTGATCGAAAAAGCTGTGTTTTTGCCTCAGAATTGTAACACTAGTACCGACTCTCCTCCAAAACCAGCTCCTCCTCCTCCTAAGCCTTTTCCGGCAATTTGCCGGCCTAAATGCTCCGACGACCCGAAGCAACAACCCATCAACCACCGCTGCGTCATTTCCAGATCCAACACTGACCTCATGCTCCCCAGACGCAAGATTTTCGAACGTCGCTCCCCGTTTGTGAAGTCTGAAATTCCTCCAAATCCTCTGTTCTCGAACTCAAATCCGTTCTACGAAGTCCATGAAAGTCACAGCTTTCGACAGAGGAAGAAGAGAGGGAGCAAGAAAAAGAAGAAGAGGAGTCAGAAGAGTGATATTTCTTCTTTGGATAGTAATCACTACTACCACAATGGGTGGTGGTCCAGCAGTGAAGATGAAGAGAAAGAAGACGAGACTGATACTCTGTTTTCCTCCAACACTCACACTTCCGATTCGTCAGGCTCTCGCAGGCGACTGCGTTCGAGTTCTCGGGGAAAAGCTCAGAGCTTTGGCCGGAGAAGAGGAAGCTCTGTCTGCTCTGAGGTGGGTCTGATGCCATTGCAAGGAAAAGTGAAGGACAGCTTCGCTGTGGTGAAGAAATCTAGTGATCCTTACAACGATTTCAGAACATCAATGGTGGAAATGATCGTGGAGAAGCAGATATTTTCAGGCAAAGATCTTGAGCATCTTTTGCAGTGTTTTCTGAAGCTGAACTCGCCTCATCATCACAGAGTTATTATTGAGGTGTTCACTGAGATTTGGGAGGCTCTATTCTCCAACTTGGGGACTTGAAGAGAAAACAGAACACTATTTTAATTTCCTCTGTAATCTGTGCTTAGGTTTAATTTCTGAGGAAGAAGAAGAAATAGTTAGGATTCTAACTTTGGTTGACTATTTAGTACTGTGTTTATCTTCTACTTTTCACTTTAGCTTCTATGACCTCTCTGTATTTTATTCTTCTTCTTAGAAATTGTGAATCTTGTTGAGTTGAATGGACTAAAAGCCTGGCCTTTTTTCTGGGTTTTGTTTTGTTTCTTCTTCTTTTTATGATATGACAAAACACCATTGAGTTTGATAGGATGAAGCTAGAAAATCAGAGGTACCATATCAATGACTGTTGAGTTTGACATGAAAATATACTGGTGGCAGTTCTCTTCCTACTTGTGAAAAAGATTGGTTTAGATTGGGGTGCGAGGGAAAAAGCCTATGCTTGTTTCCATTATTTTGAGAGATTGGGATGGACCTTTCAACTAGGAAACTTGAAAGATGGGGAAAGCAAAGTGTTGAAGATCACATAAAGTTGTTATATATTTTTTTGTGTAGTTGAGTTTGAAATTTCCATGAGAAATTTGCACCAAAAGCATACAAAAAGGTGAATCCCAATTACCAAAAAAAAATAAAAAGCCAGAAAAATCCCCCTGATTCAACATTATCTCTGTTCTTGCATTGAGACCAACTTCTCCCTCCACCTAAAAGGCTAAATGTTGTTGGCAATGCAATAACTTTAAACTAAATTTGATAGAGTTGGGAAGCTTTACACTACAATCTGTTAAGTAAATATAGTATTATGCTTAGCTGGTTTTGTAGCATAGATATATATATATATATATATATATATATAGATTTCTTGATGAAGTAGTTGGTCAAAGAAATAAAAATATCAATGGTATCCAGTACACACTAGCTGATCAGAAAATTACAAAGAAATTGAATTTCATAATCCTATGAACTAAAATGACAAAACGTGTACTTGATTTAAGAATCGAAATATGCTTTTGTCCTCCTAAAAGAAATAGAAAAGCAACCACCTGCTGTTAACCTCTTGCAAGTTTGAGGGATTAAAAACTACATGCCACCAGGTTCTATCTTATTTTTAGAACTTACAATTATTGACATGATGCCTGCGGACAAGAACAACCAAATTGTTAATCTTTGTAAATTTTTTGTTGTTTTTGTACAGAAATGAGACAAGATTAGGTGCATAATCTATGTTTTGATGTGTTGTCAACAACATCTGTTTCAAAGTTTGAATTTTCACTTATCCATTATATCAAAAACAGAGGCAAGACAGATTCAAACACACCCTCCTCCTACCATCCTAGAAAAGCTGTGAAATGGTGTTCTGCAGTGTAAAACGTTGTCCAGCACCAACAGATATTCATAGCGGCATTAAGGACCTTCATTAGGCTTTTTTTGTTGATGAACACGAAAACCAGAGACAGGAATGGCATCATTAAGATGCTTAGTTAGTGATTCCCAAGAGTGGAGGCAGATTCAAGTTTTGTGTCCTTAAAAAAATGTGAAGAAGATCGCAACGTTCTTATGTTGGGTTTGTTTTCACCCTTTTTGAAGTAGTTATTCAAACACATAGACATAACATTTTTACTTAATATTCACTCATTTATCGTAATGTGACTATGTCTAGACATTTGAACGAGAGTATAATGTCACTGGACTAACGGATAATGAACTCTAAACCCTATATATACTCTGATTAACAAAGCCTGAACTGTATATAACAAGTATTGAAAAAAAATATGATGATTTGGGTTGGATTGAGCGCCTAAAAACTTAGCAGTGACAAACAAAGTGTTGACAGATCATACGTACGTTTGTACATGAAGGATAAGTTATGAACAAAAGATCAAATAAGAATGGGAAATTTTACCAAAAGAAGAGGGAATTCAAAACAATGGTCTGTTTGTTCTGTTATTCAAAAGAAGGGGGGTGACCAGACAATTCCCATCCCATGTAGTAATTCCAAAAAGCTCATGAAACTTAACCATCAATTCTGCAATGGGAGCTCTCCACGAAAACTGATACGTCCATTTCAACAAAGGGATTTGCTCAAAATCAAAACTAAATTGAAAGAGAACACACAATGGAATGAGAAAATAGTGACCTTTGTATCTGTGTCTCTGGTACTCTGATAGCAATGCTTCACAGGAAAATTACAAACCCACATGAGAAAGAGAGATTTGTGTTCCCTTTGTTCAATGAAATGCAAACTGGGTTTGGTGCAACACCAATAAATGGGGTGTGCAGAGAGGAGCTAGTGTTTACAGTTTTACCCAACAGGGGAAGAAGCAATTTGAAGAAGAATGTCTGACTCATATTAGGGCAATGATGTTACATATGATATGCTTTTGGCTACATTTTCATTAATGATCGCATTTTTTTGGGGGTAGTGAGCTTCATACTCATATGCTGTAACCCGTCGCTATTGGGCTATATGGCTCCTTGATTGTCAGCATTTTCTGGGTTTTTGTGCTATATCTCTCTTTTTTCATGTCACATATTTCCAAGTGATTTGGGCTCTTTTATTAAGTTATGGGCGGATTATGGAAAGAGATTAAAGAGGTTGGACCATTTCTCTGCCCAGAAAAATGACAAGAAGGTGAAGTAATTGGATGATTTCACTCATTTGAGGTTTACAAGGACCACAAGGGCTTGGCCCAGAATGTGAAACTAAACAAGAAAATTCAGAATGATCAAAGAACAATGTATACTTGAGGGACAACACAAAGTACACAAATTTGAAACTATAATGCATAATCAAACTGGTAAAATCTAATACAATGCATATATAATTAGAAACAATCCATGGAAACTAGGCTACTGGCCATATAACAGTCGACTTAGAGGGCACAATTTATCCAGGTGACCCATCTTATTACAAATATCACAAAAATTGAGTTCATAAACTCCATCATGTTGTACAAATGCCATTGATTTTTCGGGGCCTTCGAAAGTGCTAAGAGTACTACTCCTATGGCGGATCCTGTTATCAGTTGGGGAGTTCTCGTGAGCAAGATGAATCAAAGAGTATACAGCGGGCTGTGGTTTTTCTTGGATGATCTGAGCCGAGTAGTCTCCAACAGTCTTTGGTTGTTCTTCTGCGTTGCTGTTAGTTTGCAATTCCATCGCTAAATACAATGTAATGATTGCTTGAACCTTTCATAGGAATAGAAATCTATGTTCTCTAGTAATTGTATTAATCTAAACGTTGCCTTATATAGGCATCAATCCATGAAATGTTACATAAGTGAAAACCTTGTTCACGCTGGAACTAGAAACTTAATCCTTATATACTGAGATTATGGAAACTTATTCTAAAGAAAACTTAACTCCTAATGAATAATGGAGACAAAGATGATTTAGATATCAAAAGAAAACATTTCGATCTGCTTACTCTCTTGATTCCTAATTAGAATGTGATTGGTATTCTTGCAAGTCTTTCATGGTTTCTCATCATTATGGCAAGAAAGTAAACCTCAATATTGCTGTTATGCTGTACTCTATGAAACTAAATTAAAATTAAGATTCTGATTGAAACTCAAACCTGTATTGTTCTTTGGCTTCTGTAATACTTGCTGGAATTAACAATTGCCTTTGGTTTGCCCGATCAACACTAATCTGCTCCGTTACGTCAACAAGAGGGCTCATAATAACAAGGCCGTGGTCTTCAATAGAGAAAGGTCTCAGGTACCCACCTTCAAACTAGACCATGAAATTTGGTTCCTTTATGGTTTTGGTGGCTTGGTTTAATTTGGAGCTTTGGGTTGATTTGATTTGGGTTTTGGTTTGTGAAGCGAATTTGTGTCTGCGTTTCACAAGAACTGTGAAAATGGTCAAGTGAAAGAGAATATGCGAGGTAGAGAGTCCTGTGGTCTGTGGGTTAGTCTTGCGCAGCACGGATACAGTCACCGGAAAGAGACTGGTTCCAACCCTAGGAGATGTGGCATGGTGTAAAACTGTGAAAGCGTCAAAGAGAGATAGTAGGGCTACAACTGTCTCTATCTGTTAGACCTAGTCGTTCTCCGGTCATTCTCAGTCAGCTGGCTATCATCACTTTTTTCTTACTCCTTCCTTCCCTCCCACTCCAATAATAAGTCTGCAATTGTACTAGTCTCTCTAGTGTATTGTTCTTTGGCTCCTGTAATACTTTGCTGGAATAATTGGCTTTGGTATGGACGATCATCACTAATCTGCCTCAGGCAAATTAGCTTTGTTGCAGTGAGAGATATCCAAGCTTCACTCAAATCTAAATGAGCTTTGTTTTCAATTCTTCACAAGGCTTTGTTGGGTTTAGGGTCATTGTGATACTTGATGTACAAGTGAGTGGAAGCTTAGTCATCTGGTCTCTCTAATCATACTCATATCCTATGCCTTGCAAAGTTTGATATCATGATCATTATTATTTCCAAAAGAGCCACATACTGTCAATATCTGACCCAATTTGAGATTTTAATCAATTTGGGACTTCCATATGAAAGGAGCCAATGCAGTCAAAGAAGCAAGAGAGAAGTCAGTGAAGGTAGCTAAAACAAAACAACAAGGGAGCTGAAATTTCATCATCACACTTTACGCTACCATCAGATCAAAGTAGGCAGTGATAGTTTGTACTCTACCATCAAAAACTATCATGAATATAACATTCTAATACCTATGTGAGCAAGTTACATGTTAAAGCCAATCTCAATCAACCAAAATCTTTGATACTCAAAAAGAAAAGAAAACTCGGTGAAAATTTGATATCTGAGAGAGTCAGTCTACCAACCAGAGGCTCCAGTTCCATTATCATTGTCCAAAAAAGAGGGTACGCACCAACTCCATTTTCTAAAGTAAAAGCAAAGAAAACAATCTGAATTAGTCTCACTCAACACCAAAACAATGACTGCCTAAGCTTCCATATCATTTTCAATCCATATCATTCATCATAGTGGCTCATATTGGGAGGAGGAGCGTGTGTACAGACAAAGAAACATAAAGGGAAAAACAAAGGTACCAAAACCAAAAGCAGAAGAAATAAATCAAACCCTTTTTTCTCTTTCCCCTTCTCCATAGAAAGTTAAACAATCTTCTCATGGCTCCTCTTCTGCTTCTGGTATAAAGAGAACTCCACTCTTCATCTCCAAGCTCATTCATTACCTGCAACAATCCAAAACCATAACGACACTGAAAACCAACAAAAAGTTTCCACCAATGCTGTTCAGAAATTCTATTTCCAGCACCAAGAGGTTTTTTAACAAAACCCTTGGCAACCTGAAGAACCTATTTTCTGCTGGTAGCTACCAGAAGCTACCCAAATCCCCTGCCATCTATAATGCCTACGGTACTTCTATGTCTGCTAGTACTACTGCTCATGTTCATGATATGAACATCCACAACACAAGCAGTTACAAAGACTTGGACAAGTTGTACAACGACTTGACAGATCAATGGGATAGCAAGAGACAAAGCAACAACAAGAGAGTAGTTATTTCACCACCCGCGCTGCAAGATCATAAAGTTGTTCGAAGGAGAGATCATGAGGCATGTGATTTAAACAACAAGGTGATGACAAAGAGAGTGGAGGAAAGTAGAACTGCGTTTTCAAGTGAAATGAAGGAGCCGAAAAGGGGTTGTTTGGTAGCTGAGAAGCTGAAGGAGTTGGAGATGTTGGATATAAGCAATGTGGATCATGTTCTGGATGTACAAGAAGTCTTTCATTACTACTCTCGCCTCACTTGCCCTGCCTATCTTGAAATTGTGGACAGGTTTTTCATGGAAATGTGTACTGAATTTCTCGGTCCAGCATCAACCCCAGGAAGAAGCAAGAGATCGAGGCTGAGGCCAAGGACTTCTTTGAGGGCATAATCAAACAAGTAAACAAGTTATCTTTAGTGAGTTGTTCTACTTGTTTATGGTTCTGAACCTCTTAGTTCTTGCTGTAACTTAGTGTTCTTGCTTCATAAAATTCCACCATTGGTTGTTGAGATTTGTTTGCCTGTGTGAAGTTATTGGTTTGATCTGTTAGAACATTCATCTTTGATTCATTTCACCAGTAAACTAAACTTACGACTATGTTCTCTAGAGAATATGATTCATTTGTAAACAATATGCTACCGTATTCATCTGGGGAAAAAAAAAAAAAAAAGGCAAAATGGGCCAAAGCGGGCTAGGTGGAATCCAGAATATTGGGCCTACACGGGCTGGAAGGACCAACCTTTAAAAAGAAGGGGAAAGAAAAAAACATCAATTTTTGTAAATTTGATGGGCTTTCTGACCCGGAAACGAAAAGATTGATGGGCTGAACTTGTTGTTGTGGGCTCAGATATGTGAGTTCTGATTGTTGGACTGATCTTGATTCAGTTGGTTAGGTTTCAAGCCTTTCTCCTCTCCTAGCACTCATCCACTTCTTCTATTAAATAAAATGTGTGAAAAATGAATACAAAGGCATATGAGTATCCAACCATTTTAAAAACCAGCTTTGATCTTCATTTCATATTCGTACGAGCACGTATCTTGTAATAAATCAAATTCGAAGAGGGGTGAATTGGGTGTCGGGTGTTGGGGAATGTTTTGGAATTGCGGGTTGTAGAGGGTTTGTGTTGTAATCTTCTTTTGTAGTCGAAGAAAAAGAAGAAGAAGGGGAATATTCCACAAGCATGATGCAGTGCGAGTTATAATGGCTTTTGAAACCAATGATTTTGATGTCTGGGGTTGAAAGTGCAGCTGTAATGATGAAAAGTACCAAGAACGAGATCATCATCAAAATGGTGCACAGTGATTATAGAATCTATGATCCCCGCCAGCTCCCCACCATTAACTTTGGTCGATGGTGGTGGAACCCCGTATTTGCAAGCTGAACTCTTTCCTAGTTGGAACCCCAGCAACATGGAATTCTTTCCTAGTTTCATTGCTAGGGTATGATAAAGATTCCCCTAGTTCCATTTAGATTCCAAGAAGATGGGGGGCAATGACATACCACTAGCTAGGGCTAGAAACAAGCCAAGACCAAGTAGTGGGTACTTTGAGCAAATATGCAAGTCTCTTTAAACATATGCAACTAAAATCTCCACAGTAGTTGCTAGCTCCTCTCTCTCGCAACTAAAATCTCCACAGTAGTGAGGAAGCCATCTTTTTACTCGTGTCTGTGTCAAAGTAGTAGTGCATCTCTGAGCACTGTTTGAATTGACCATTCATGAACGAAGCATGCTGTGTATCACTTTAGCAAACGTACCTGGATGCATTTCAGTCAGTGGTGAGTTAATGGTTTATATGTGTATGCATGATCCTCATCAGGCATGAGTTGACCAGCACACACTGGCTACATTGCTAGCTCTAGTTCTTCTATATGTACTACTTAATTTGTAGTGAAATTGATTGAATTTACTTGAGACCTATGTTCCGTATATAGACAAACGTCTAGCTTAGCTAGCACGAAGCATCGGGACGACTATTGTTCTTAATTTCAAAGCATAACTCAACATTGGTTTGATAGCAGAAGGAAGTATATTCTTGCATACATATCAGCGTGCATGTTTCCAGGGGGCCAACCATGAGAAATTCGACTAAACAGTACTCAAACTATTGCCCGTTCTAAACTTTCATACTGTCTATCACTGTTTGCAGGGGTGGAGCCAAGTGCATGCTTGGTTAGTTGGCTTAAGCCCCATTGAGAATTTGGGATGATAAAAAAAAACAACCAAAATATAAATTCTTTTTGTTTTTGCAAATATGTATGTTTGACTTCGTTAAGCCCACCCGAGCTTCCGAGGACTAAAGTTTTGAACTGTTTGGCTCATTTTCTAACCATTTATTTGCACACCAGCACAAGTTTGATGGTAATTTGTTATGTTTGTTTCAGTGATACTTATTTAGCTTTTCCAATCCTACATTTTTGCATAGTTATACCCTAAAAAAAATTTAGGCTTCGCCTAACATACAAAAACACAAAAACAGCCTAATACGTAGCTCACCTTATCTTCAAATCCTGGATCCGTCACTGACTGTTTGGTATATTTGCCAAGTACTCTTTTTTAAAATTAAAAAATTAAAAAAAGATTTAAGGTTCCTTTAGTTTCACGAAGAATGTAGGTGTCACTTCTTTGTAAGGATGAAGGAGCTGGAAATTTAAGTAGGAATTGACAATAATGTGAAAAGATATACACTAATCCCTTACGCAATCAAGAAAGTAAATCTATATATCCATGGTCACCGACATATAATGACATTCTTAATTATGCCACTATCTACGAGATAGAGACTATAATCTTATAAGCTCTGCTCCTTAAAACGATTGAAAGAGAGGACTAGAGGAGTAAGCTACTTAGCTAAGGTTAGTATTGCTACGAAGCTTGATCCATCTCCCTGCTTTGGGAATATCTCATATCCTTAACATGTGGAAGGATCGATGTGAAGAGAAAAAAAAAATGATTGAACAAGACAAGTTGAAGTTTGCGATCGAACTAGTGCGTGGTGGTCCAGATTATAATGCTCTAATAGGTAAGAGCTAGCTAGGTAGTTCGAGAATAAGGTGTAAGATTGAGACGGAATATACAGAAATCTAAGTGTCCCAAAGTGATGAGCAGTAGTAGTCATCGAACAGTAGTACTCGTGCCTAGCTAGCTCTGTGACTCGACTCGTCTTTGTTCCTACTACTCCTACCTCACTCTCCCACGCCCTCTCTGCGCCTGCATGTCTTGCCCTTTTCACTCTACGTAATAAAGCACTCCCTCCTGATCTCACAGATTCACTAAGTTTCCAGTTTAGGGTTCTTATTCTCGTAGGCCGGGTTTCCATCAGCATACAGGTATGTATTTAAAAGATCATATATACGTTCAATAATTAAGAAATTTGGTGATGCAGATATATATGTTTTAACTAATGAGATGGGAAATATGGTCCTGCGGAAATTTGGAACACTCAATCAGACAGTTACCATAATAAATATAAATGGACCACGAATCATAAATTAGAGAAATAGATCTAGCCAAGCGTTGATCACAAAGCGAACTAGTCTTTCAGTAAATCGAAGAAATGAGAGCAGACATTAGATGGAATGGATGGAATAGATGGTGGAAGTAGTCGAAGATGAGGAAGAGATGGAGCTAGCTGAGGCTGCTGCATGTGCAGCATGTGTAGGTACACTGAGGGAAAGCTGTGCCCGGAAGGAAGCCCCATATAGTGTACGCCTGTATATCACGTGTGATCTGGACCATTTCATGTCCTAATTTCCAAGGCAAGTACGTACTTAAGGTGGTTGAGCTATCTCCTCGAAATCTCGCAGCTACAGCTAGAGCAGCTAGACTTTCGAACAATAATTCTCCCGACTTATATATCATCGATCTACTAACGGCTATTGAGTTTATCTTTCTTCTAGCTACAGGATTTAGAGTTTAGAGTTTAGAATTTTTCAAGTAACGTTTGTTTCCCTAGGTTTTCAATAGTAGATGAGCCTTAGAAGTGTTAGCTTGGGATGGAAGGATCAAAACATGAGCTCGCTCGATGGGAAAATAGTCGGCAGCAAAAGGTTGGAGAAGTACTTAATCAGTGGGTCGACTTAAGATTTGGCGTTATGGGATCTCATGCATGGTCCATAGCCGCCAGGCAATAATTAGTAGGGCAGACTTGCTGGTCCTGAATGATTGGGATCTTACCCTAGCCTCTTCCTAAGATGTGATCTTATTCTCTCTCTACCTCCAAGTGTCCCTCACACTCACTCATTTGCATGCGAAGAGTGATGAAGATTCGATTTTGTATATATTTGCTGTTCCTCTGCTTCATCAATTCCAATCGGTCGGAATAAAACCCGCCAACAACAAATCTTTAAAACCCTTACTAATACGTACCCCGCCCTCGATCATTTCTATCAATATTCTATACTAGTCATTGTCCATATATAACACAAATATATAATACTATGCTATATGCCATCATTTTCTTCTTTATCACTTCAATCACTTTAACCTTCAAGCTAAGTACCTATCCTGTTAAGATATTTACAATATTTATACGTACTTATTCTAACTTATAAGAAAGAAGTAAAATATCGACGATCATGGAAATTTCGATGGTTTAAAAAAAAGAAATCTCGATAGATATATCAAGATAATATCGAATATCAATGAAAATTTTACCAAATTTTATCTAAAAGTTGTATATTCGACCAAAAATAGACTAAATATAAAATATCAGAAAGATATGAAAATTAATATCGGTAATTGTAAAAAAACAAAAAATTTCGAAGAAATATCGAGGATATTTTAGATATTTTACTCCTTGCTTACAAGAAGATTATTTACTAGTACATACTAGAATATATATATTTTTTACCGTTACATATTTTAATTTAGCTACGAGCCTTAACAACTTTATAATCGATAGTCACGAATGAAAACGCGTTATAACATTACGGTGATATATCCCCCACGATTCATTTCATTACGGTGCACTACAACATTTTTTCATTACGCGTTACAATCATGATAATAAGATCAACTTGTGGATCAATTGAGCAATTAAGTAATGTTGCTCTGTTTTCTTCTTTTGATTGAAATTAAGTCGGTATTTCTTCTGAAAAAAAGAAGAAGAGAGAACGAAGGATTGGTATTCAAATGTTAGAAGAAGATGGTTCTCTTTTTCGTTTCTTCTCAAAAAAAGAAGAAGATGGTTCTCCAGCTTATAAGAAAGTAAGAAACGATAAAGAAGTTAGTTAAACGGGCTTGTCAATTATGAACACGCTCTAATAATTCAGAGTTAGTCACAATCAGTGAGAAATTAATCTATATATTCAGCTTGTCGTTGTTCATCTAAATTTAAATTTCAACATTCAGGCCTGACATAGAGACTTTCTGATATCGATCACCCAATAATTGCCATAAATATTAGACGACCCACAACTATTGACAATAATCGGTCAAGTTGTGGTGGATGTATGTTCAACTGTTCATGAAGAACTAGAAGAAAAAAAAACTTAATGGTGGTCCGAGTAATTGATCGGTGGATGAGGATATAATGGGGGGGAGGCTAACTTCGGTGACGAGTCCTGATCGATAAGACAATAAGGATAATAGTTAAGGCATCAATTCGGATCATCAAACCTAATCTAGCTTCATCTCCACAAATTCGACACAGACGGATCGAATCGATGAGAACCTGATGAATGGCCACTTGATCGATCCTCTTCATATTTCTGTGAACTTTTCCTTTGGCGTAAAGGGTTTTAGTTTCTTTTTTCTTTATGAATCACGTTTTGCTTTCTGATTTCCTGGCCCCGGAATCAGATGCAAAATGGTCCCTGGGTCTTAGTTCAGTAATCACCAGTTGAATGTTCTCCTTTGATTTGCATGGTTATTCTTGATAAATATCTTCGGATCCTTTTGCAAAACAATTACCGACTAAAAAACCTTAAATTTCATGAAAATAAGCTCATAATACATCGTCTACCTCTAAGGTGCTAATATCACCTCATCTTTTATCAGTTAGGAAAAGAAAAAACTCACGATGCATGTTATTAATAGACGGACAACCTAACTGATGGCATAAGTTAAACATCGGTGATAAATCGATATCATATATTCTCCATATATACACCAAAAACATCACAATTCGAATGGAAATGCAGATATATACTTTATACTTCATACACCACCGTCTTAAAACAGCTGATACAAAAGTCACCAAATCTTAACACCCGCAAGCTAATATGTTCATCAATCCTAGCCAGCTAGCTAAAGTAAAAGAGTAGCAATTTACAAGATATACCCACATTGAGAACTACCCCCTCCCCCCAAAAGAAGTACTAAACTTTTCTAAATCCGACTTTCTCTAAGTACTTCACTTGCATGATTAGAAATGGCCCGCAAACTTTTATTCTTCTTTGTTTGCTCTCCTCTTCTGCTTTACGTACAGGGACCTTAATGCACATGTTTCTTTAATCTTTCATTTAGCACATCGATAATATCCCTATGTGTGTTGAAGGAGGAGTACTGAGCTAGGGTTGTGCTAGTGGAGAAGCACAAGTGACCAAGCGGGGCATGATATGGGTGGCCTTTTCAGCTTTCCTGCGATGCTCGATATCTTCTGCTATTCTCTTTGCATCCATTGAAGCTCCTAGCAGGCCACGCTGTGTAAACCCCACAGAATACAACCCGCTCTCCCCTTTCCACCCGTTCGGAAATGCCTTCCTCGGCAATCCATTTTTCTCACTAAACATGCTCGTTTCCTGAAACAAAGAAAATAAGAACTACAATCAGGGATGACCAAAAACCCTAATGGAGATCAGTAATTTCACAGTAATTAGGTTAAACGAAGCAAGTGATCGAGTAATATCTACCTTCAACCAAGACATCACATTACTTCTGTAACCGGTTGCCAAAATGATGGCGTCGAAACTCTCCACTTTCCCGTCTATGAACTCAACGGACTGATGTTTTACTTGCTTAATCGCCTTGCACACCTATTCAGAAAATGAAAATTTGATTAGTAGTGTAACCACTAACCACAACAGTATGAGCTGATATCGTCTAATCCAGTGTAACGTGGCCTCACCTTGATGTGACCACTTCGGATCTTAGCGAGGGTTCCAATATCAAGCACAGGTGTCTTGCCAGTGACGGACTTGAGCTCGAGAGGGCCACGGCGAGGGCGGTGGATTCCAAAGCGAGCGGTGTCGCCGAGCAGAAAGCGTGAGACGAGAAGCAAGAAGCGATCCACAAGGCGCATGGGAAACCACTTGAGCAACCACATCGACAGCCCAAAAGTCGATATTCCCAGTATCTCCTGCGGCAAGATGTGCACCTGCAAAAAACACCCAGAAAAAATTAAAGTGTTTATTTAATTTTCCAAAAACAAAAAATAGGAGTAAAAATATATAAAGATGAGCTCAGTCGAGGTCATGCTTTGTTGTTTGTGGGTTTTCTGTGTTTCTTTAATTAGCTAGAGTCCGAAGCACTGACGGATTCTCTGCAAATAGCATATATATAGCTAAGATTTAAGATTTTCTCCCTGTTTTTCTTTTCTGACTTGACCTGTAAATCTTGCGCATGCAAACGAATTCCAAGAAAGTAGCCAAAGAGAGACAGAGACTCCTTCATTATAATTTACACACTGCTCACTCACTTACTTACTTGGTCTAGTAAACTAGGTCAACAACAACATGCATGCCAAAATTTAATTATAACTGTTTATGTGCTCAGCAAGAAGAAACTTTTTACCTGTCATGAGTAGGTCACTGGTGAGTGTCTTAACTAGTTAATTAATTTAGCAATTACCTCTTTTCATAAAAAAAATTGTGGTCTATGTCTAAATCAAGTACTAGATTTTGTTGTTAAATATGGTACCAGTCTAGGTTTGAATCTAATCGTCGAGCTTGGAGGACACTCTTAAACTGGTTCTTTGTTATAGAAGGTGGATTTTTGTTGATGAATTTGCATATACGTACGTACTTATAATCCATTTGAGTAAGAAGAAAACCTAAAATCAAGTGGATTAGTGAGCTCACCGAATCTTTAACAACAAGTGAAGGCTTTGCATTATAGTTGCAGAGATCCAAGCAGACCTCCATGCCTGAATTCCCACATCCGACAACTAGAACCTTCTTCTCCCGGAACATCTCGCCGCTCTTGTAAGAGCTGGTATGAACAATGGGCCCGCCAAAGTCCTTCGTTCCTTCAAACTCCGGCACAACCTCCTCGGCATTTTCTCCGGTGGCGACGATTAGCCACTGACAAACGTACTCAATCTCCTCCTCGTTTTTCAACCCCAAAGTCTTGACGAGCCAAAGTCCGGAACAAGTGTCGTACTTGGCACTCACCACCGTCGTGTTGAAAGCCGGCTTCAGATCAAAACGCTCGGCATAAGCTTTTAAGTAACCGAGGAACTGCTGCTTGGTTGGGTAGGTTGGGAAATCTGCAGGGAATGGCATGAGAATGAGCTCGCAGAACTTCTTAGGGAGATGAAGACGGAGACGGTCGTACGTCTTGAGCTGCCACAACGAAGCTATGCAGTTAGCCCTTTCGAGGATTAAGCTCGGAATACCTTTTTCCTTGAGACAAGCTGCGGCGGCTAGGCCGGAAGGGCCTGCTCCGACTATCACCGGCCCCGGAACCAATATACGCCTCGTCGTTTTAGCAGCTGCCATGTCTGTTTTGGATTGGAAATGGATCAAAGGATCATGTACTCGTTTGCCTTCTAGCTCCTTCAGAGAGTCCATATATGATCGAAACACAAAGTTAAGCGGAGTTCGAAATCAATCGCTGCTTAACATGGAACCAGGGTTTAGCTCTAAGGGTTTTGAGTAGAGGGAGAGTTGGAAATGATAATGGGATAGGTGTAATGAGGGTTTGGTAGTTTTTGTTGTGATGCAAATGGAGAAGAGGCAAAGAGTTTGGAGAGCAAATTAAAAGGAGTCAGACAGAAGAGTTTTGCTAACAAAGGTAGTGTTATAGGGAGGGGGAGCTAGAAAACTGAGAAGTAATAATTCACAATGGGATTGAATTGGTGTCCAAACACACACCTATATATACAAGCTTGCAGGCACGGTGTGGTCAAGGTTGTAATTTAAGTGTGACATTTATAAGATGCATAATAACTACCGTTAACCAACACCCAACTTCTTCACCTACGAGAGAGAGAGAGAGAGAACATATATTCTAACTAGTAACAAGGAAACAAGGACTAGTCACAGTTGTAGAAGTAGTACTAAACTACTAATCAAACACAGTGGAGGTGGTGATGATATGAACTATACATGGTCAACCAATTAATAGTCTCAAAACAGGGTGGATATTTTGAGTGACTAAGTGTGATATGCCCATTGGAGTAAGGTTTGAACTTTGAACTTTGAAGGACCACACATACTAAGATGAAGAGAATATATATTATCCTTTTAAGGAAATCATATTGACCCTAATGATATATATATTTCGGTATTTCCACCTAGCCGTCTGATCGATTGCTAGCTTTCTTAGATGCTATATGTTCGTGAAGCTCTTTTGACCACCATAGAGATTGAGATGGTTGATCGATGATGGAGAAATTAGTGACTAACAAGTAACAACTAAGTAGCTAGCGAGCTATTAGGTCGTTATCATCATTAACAAAATAAAATACAGAACTGCGTCCAGATTTATTGATCGATCTATTTCCTAGTTCGATGTTCTAGAACACATTAACACTTTATTTGAGACATCACCGCATGAACAACATTATGTATGTGTTAAATTACCGTAATCGCGCTAAAGATGGTGAGAAAATTGACCTTGAAGTTATGCTCGTCTATCTTCTTCTTTTCAATCCTTTCCTTTTCTTTTTCAACGGCTTCCCAAATTGTCATGATAGAGTCTGTTTCCTTAACAAAAGGGAAAAGAAGCATATCGGGACTCGAGGATTTACAAACTTAGGTAATTGGGAGAGATTTCTTTGTGGGAGGATGAGTGAGAATCAAAGCAGGCTATTTCAAGTTCGAAGTTGTGATTGCCTTGTCACAAATGCATGCAATGCCCACTAGGCCACTATAGATCGATCCCTACCTCGCTCCCCATGGTTTTTGGAGAATCTCTTTCCAAGCTATTGCTCGTTTTCTCTCATAAACTGACCTAAACCAAACAATATATGCAGCCCATGGCATGGAATCTTCCTCCCTTCCCCGCCCAGATTCCTTTACTCGATCACTTGAATATTCCTTAATCTCTTAAACAATAGTTGTTGTTTCAAAGTTCAAAACACCCATTTCAAGCAAAGTTCTTTTCTTGGGAGCAATTAAACAATCGGTTTCTTATTGTATATCTTACCCTTACCCTAATCCTACTAAACTTCTGTTAATTACTTGATGGAAGTCAATGGGACTTGTTAAGCTCACTGCTGGTAGAAATGACATACTTACATGTGATTAGATGTCTCAGTTTCAAGGACTCAGAAATGGAATGAATGTCACTGCAGGGTCAACTTCTATATACCAAAACTAGTACTACTTCGCAGTGAATTGTCAATTCTTTTAGGGCTTCATGGAGAACATCGATTTGTCAATCTCAATCTCATTATCACTACACTCATGATCCAATTCCATCGATCAGTCTCATGCAGAACTCAAAAGAAGCAACCAGTAATTCAGTTTCGGAGCATCATCATTCGTGGCCATCATCATCAATCATATCATTGAACCTCAGACTTGTTCATTTCGTTAGGATTATGAGAACGATTCAGAATCAGAATCAGTAACATTCATGCTCAAGACTAATTACTTATATTATTACGTCGGAGCAGATTCTATGCACTGGAGTTCACTTGCGCTAGCTAGATTAACCCTTTATGCATCATATATAAGTTCATGATCATCTATAGCTCTCATGAGATGTTATAATCAATAGCTAATTTGATAGTGCATGGCACTGTTATATAAACTAATTAATTCCCATGAACTACTACTAAGTACAAACTAGTGTTATTAAACTTCCAATTTCTAAATTAGGTCTGCTACTCGATCACGTCCACAAGTCAACTTGAAATGTCCTAACCTTCGTTAATTACTGATTAGTATGACCAACCTTATCATATAGCTGAGTTATTATTGGTTTTCTTAGAATCATGCATGCTTTCCTCTATCATATATGTTTATTCCCACATACTTTAGTTCATATTATTATATATTCTGAATTAGGAAAAGTTCCTTAAGACCGAACTTCAGAATCTCACACATAATCATATTTAAACAGCTTCCAATTGGATTAATCATGCACAAACGATAAGACATAGCTATCGATCTGAAGGGTGAAAGCATCCAATTAACTGTGTTCACTAAAGAAACTATATAGTACGTTAATTATATTAATTATGCATAAATTTATGATTCTTCCTTATATATATATATATATATATATATATATATATATATAGTATATATAGGTAGAAATGGTTTAGTTGTCACGTCCATGCCCAAATTTCCCTTGGATTACTAGTAAAGAATGTACGCTCATTCCCCATCACACTCACAAATTATGTTTAATTATTCCTTACAATAACTTGATCTCAATTGGCTCTTGCTAGGTAGCCTTTACAAGTTAATTATGTTGAAGCTTATAATAGGAGGATTAATTAAGATTGATCATGCATGCATGTATGATCCTTTTGCTACTTTGAAGCTCAACATATTGCTGATAAATTATGGTGATGAATCTTGGCAATTTGCAAGAGTCACTTCTAATGTAATTGGTGCATATTATAATTTAGCTCAGCTTTTACCGAATGGAGAATGAATGGGACATCAAAACGAACAAATTGTATGACCAATACTTGTTTATTCTTAATTAATTCTTGAAGAATAACTAATGTCAAACCAGGATTCTAATCTTTAATTTAAATTTAGAGGGAGGGATCCAATTCCATTGCCTTTTGCTTTAATTTTTCCTCTATTGTTATATGAAATCATATACCATGACATATACCGTTGCACACACAGAGATATATAAAGGTGGGAGCAACGGAGCACAACGTAATTGGAGAAGATAATTAATTATTTAAGTAAAGCTAATTCTGAGTTGACACACTAATTTGATATCTCTGTGGCATTAAGATGCTAATCATGTCTAGCTTTTACTATGCGACTAACTGATTAAGCATATATATAATGGGAGCTTTGCTCAGATCCATCAAAACTTAAAGTACTCTTTGATTATTTGATGTCATCAAATGGGATTGAAGTGTGTGGAACGGGTATTGCTGGACTAGTCATTAGTAACAATATATTGAGTGCTAGCTTAGTTTGTTTGAAACGGCAGCTGGGAAATGAGAACAGCAATGACGTTCATTGTGTTTTCTGGAATGACCAAAAAACTTGATCTATGTTTTTATAAAGTCGAAGATCCTACCAACTAGCTAGGCCGCTTTACATCCACTAAATCAAAACACATATAACTTGATATATGTCTACCCAAATGGCCAAATCTAAGCAAAGCTAGTTGGTAGAGACTTGTACGTGGTGACTAGTAATCCCCTCACCGTTTTTACTTTAAGTTCTTTCCAGTTTCCACTGATTTCAGGTACCAATTACAAAGTTTAACGTTCATATTCGTTAATGATGTACTTGTGCAGATTGAAGATCAATGGAAAAGTGTGTGTAGATTTCTAGATTTACGGTAGGGAGAATTTAATCTGTCAATGCAGAAACTAAAGCTACCCCTAATTTGCTGCAGCACGTTTGGTATATATTGTAGCGTTAATTTGTTAGGCCGCTGCTGTTCTCTTTTCCATGAATAGCTGACTGAAACAACCGCCGAGGCGACGAGGCGCCGAGCCGCTTTAGAACCCTAACTGCTCAGAAGATACTGTATAAGCTAATCATCCTACACAATTTGTCAAAAACTGATTGAATTACTGATGTAGATACACAGTAACACAGACATGTACGGGATGTACCAGATGGAAGAACATGTCCTATACTAATTTTGCATTTATGGGCCTCATGGGTAATAACTTGGCCTGAAATGTTATGGCAGATCAGCCCGTTACATTATTTGCTTCTTATGGATTGGGCCGCCACCCAAATCGATTATAGTTGGTTGCCCTAAATAGAGTTAATCTTTTTGAGTTTTGGTAAGTATCCTATTTTTCCTTTTGCAATTTCATTACAAAAGTGATACGATTAACAAATAATCACTTGTCATAAACTCATAATTAGATGTAAGATTTGATAATTATTTTATTATTAGGGATTAATCTATCAAGTATCAACCCTACTAATGCGTGGGTCATCATTAACCACATCTTTTTCTCTAGTTTTCTCTAAATCACATTTTTAATCTGTTTAGATATGGACAAACTGGCCCTAATTGTATGCCTAAAGACACCACTGCTGTCCTAGGAGCGCCAAAGGACATGTGTCACCTCGTTTTCCCTGTCCTTTTTACAAAGCACCTCTCCACTCAAATTTTTGAGCATCTTCTCGTACAAAAGCCAAAATAAAACATTAAAGAAACCCCGATTTTCTATCATCTATATGTCATCCCCTTAAAATATGAAAAGAATGAGTAATACAACCACATATCCCCTCGTAAATAAAAGGTCCTTATGCTATCATAAGATGTAAGCTTTTTGAACGATTCGTTCAGTTTTTTATAATATGAAATCATAAAAGACTCGTTATTATATGATAAAGCAGTGAAACCGCATTTTAGTTTTTAACCAATTACAGGCTGTACGACCTTGTTTTGACCCATCGATACCTAATCGACCTATAACTCGAGGCACGTATAATAGGCTTTACGCCTATACCATTACCTTCCTTTCTATTAGCCGTGAGAACTTGACATCTTGTTAGGCTGATTAGTTACACACCAAAGAGCACACGAGCGAGCTGGTAAACTACACGTGGTGGACCCTAGTGGTCATGGGTTGAATGTTGTTCACCGTGGTAGTGTGCGCCAGAGCAGCACCATAGTGTTGTTGTAATGTGACGCTTTAGGAAAGAAAACCCAAAAGTGATGAACTGGTAGCAAACACGTGTCCCTCCCTTCCACTTTTGGCTTTTTATATTTCCACACGTGCTTGCACGAGTCGACGGATTCAGTAGAGAGGGGGGTAAACCCAAAAGCGGGAATAGGACGCCCTTTTCGTCTTACACATGAGGCCCCGGGGCCCACATAACCTTTCCATTATTGCCAACCATGACGTGGCGAGATCGTCCCGCCGTACGACACGTGTCAATAAAATACCCGAATAAATGGTTCGGGCATCCAATTAAAGAGCGTAATCGATCCTCTGACACTGACAACGCTTCCTCATATGATTGGCGCTCGTTTTTGTTTTTGACTTTTTACCGCTGATCTCTACCGTTAGAAAGCCAGGCACCCCTATTCAATCCCCTATTCTATTTGGTGTCCAAACATTTTTTTGAATTATCTAAAAAATCAAGATAATAGAAAATTCTTAAAAAAATAAATTTAAGTTTCTATGAGCATAACTGTAAAACACCATTTAAATTTTATAGAGAAAAAAAAAGAAGTGGTTTGTTCTCACTTTTGATGAAGCAGTTATTTAAGAAATAAGATAGTCAGATTTATTCCATTTTAAGTAGAAAAGTCAAAGTTAAACTTCTCTTATTTGTATACCCACGTGATGCACGAGTAAAAAGCTAGTCATAATTATTTTAAGAGCATCTTTAGTACACGACGTATATTTTCACATACATACACTGATGGTCAGAATTAGAAAAAATAATATAGAAACATAGTGATAAAGTATATGAGCGGTTAAGATTTCATCATTTAAATATACGTCGTGCGTTCAAAAATTTTCAAATTATTTCTCTTAATTACGTTATTCATTCTAATCTTTTCTTAATATCGTGCGGCGCGTGTCGCACTGACGGAGTGTACGTGCTATATGACACGGAGGCATGGGGTTGAAGCGTGCAAGTTGTGGGGGGTAATAGTCAGGTAGGGCGCGGGCACAGAGAGGGGTATAGGCCCACCATATTGATGAAGGGTATCCCACTTGACTCTTGGCGTCGGGAAAAGGCCGTACTCGGTTAGAAGCTAGCTAGCAAGTAGCAAATAGAAGGAGGCCACACCACACACATTGTGGTTGGTACAGAGTACAGAATTATGGCCCCAATAAGGGAGCAGTAACTGGCTGAAAATAGTAACCAGTTTTAAACATTATCTTGTACATCACGTGAAATTAATTCTTTTATTTTTTACCAAAATTTTATAGTGAAGTGTGTTCTTAAAAATGAAATGAATGTTGAACAAAAAAGAGTGACTTTACACCGTCTCGAATTAACTTTGTTCATGAGAAAGTGATTGTAATTATATTCAATTTGGAAAAATGAGTGGTATGTGTATGAGAGTTGAGATCGTGATTTTAATTAGTTGTTTGTTTGATCCTTCTCCATCTTTCTTTATTTAATGGAATTGACACCGAATGCTCATATGCTTCATGTTTATGTTTTAACATATATATTTCATACATGTTAGTTGAAAGAAATATAAAATAAACAAAGTTCTACATATTGTTCAACTAACGTACTACGATTCGTTGTTTTTTAAAAATATTTTCGTAGTCGAAATTTTTTATTTTGAAACTAAATCGGTATATAGCTCTTACAGCCTAATTGGTCACACTTTTCAGTTTAATCACAACTTATTGCGATTTGTTAATTTCTGTATTTTCATTGTTAAAATTTTGAATTTGCAATCAGATCGGTATATAGTTTGTAAGGGCACAACCGGTCCCACTTTCCAATTTAATTCATAAATACATCAGGTACCATAGAATTTATTTGATAGCAATTTCAATTTGCTTACATTTGGTAGAGAACCCTGAGTACAAATTTAGTAGTCAGGTCAGGTTGGCACTTTAGTAGTTTTTTTCGATGAGGTTGGAATTTTAGTAGTTTCCATTTTATAGTTAAGCAGAAAAAAAAATTCATTGTAATTATGGGGCAGAAACAAAGAATTATTCTTATTTGTTTTGCAGGATAAACATTAAAAAAAAAGAGTAACACATTTAGATTTTTTTTTGTTTTTTTTTGGCGAGAAGTAACACATTTAGATTAAAGACCAATAAAAAGGGGAAACCAAATAAAACTAAAACCCACCTTCTAACAGGGAGAATGGATAAGGCGGCGGCGGACTCTCTTCCACCTCCGCAAAATAACCCACTTCTCCACTACCACTCCTATTCCCACTATACCCGAACCCCAATCCGAAATTACTACTATTCCCATTTCCATGACCCGATTGCGTGCCTAAGGCCGTAGAACTACCATACAACTCCTGATCACCCCGAGTCCGACCGACGACCCGCCCCTGGCTCCACCAAGCCTGCGCCGTCGAAGTCTCCGGCGACGTCGACCCCCGACAAAAGCTCTGCACCTCAAAACCTGGTTCCGGCGACGAAAGCACCCCCATGGCCCCGTCAACTTCCTCCTCAGTCTTCACCGAAGTTGTCGTCGCCCCCATCCCCGACGACGAAGTTGATGACGTCGAGGCAATCATCAGCCGCCGCTTCTTGTCCCCCTCCGTGATTCTCCTATCCTTCTCCAGCATCATACGTGGCAGAATCTCCGGGTCCTCCGCCACTCTGTGAAGAAACGCCATCATCTGCTGCGGTCTTCTCTCCGTCGCCTCCAGTCTCTTGTTCATGCTCTCCATCTCATCCTCTAAGCTCTTCTGCTCCTGCCTCAGCCTCGCTATCTCCATCACTATCTCCTCGTCGTCAAGCTCCTCCGCCTTACCAAACGCCGTCGTATTGACCATCCTGTGGTTGTTGTTGCCGTGATTGCCCGTGTGTTTTCTCCTCACCACGTTCTTCAACAAATGCGTCTGCCCTCTCAGGAAACACTCGTTCGCAAACTCCCACCGGTCCGGGTCAACTTTCCGGAATCCCTGCTCAATCAATTCAACAATCTTAGGTGACGAAACCGAAACCGATGACAAATAATAAATAAACTCTAGTTGTCGACTACACTTACATAAGTGTTGAGCTGGCGGACGAAGCTCGAGAAGTTGTTGTGCTTGAAATAAGCCGGCAACAGCCGCTGCGAGAACTCGAGCGGCTCGACGACGATGAAGCTGTTGTTGGCTCTCCCCCAGGAGATTAACCTGTCGGTTGTGGGATCGTTGACCATCTGGTAAGTCTTCATAACGAAAGGCGCGATGACGTTGCCGCTGTCCTCCATGCTCATCATCAGACTCTGCTGCGGCTTTGCTTCAGAGGAAGAAGAAGCTCTCTGATTCTGTGAGGTGTTAGTTATCATCATCCCCTTTCCTTTTTTTCTCTCTCTCTCTTCTCCCGGAAAACTGACCACCGTAATATATAAACAGACGCGTGTACAGTATCACTAGCTAACGTGGCAACTGGCGATACGGCGATGAGGTTATTTGATATTTCATTGGCTGAATAACGGGGTCCACATGGCCCCGCTTTATCACACGTCAGGCTAGATATTTTTGAGGGTTGTCCACGCGCGGTGTTCGGGAAGTGGATGAGTGGTGGTCCTGTTCGGATCATACGCAGACAACTGTAGTGAGACCTAAACGACAGGGTGTGTACTAATTGTCTAATATTAATAATAATAACAACAATAATCAAGATTAGAGCTTTGATTAGCACTATTTTACGTTATAATTTCTCCTGGTTAAGTGGAAATGTAACGAGGCATTCTTAGCCTAATACATAGTACCAAGCCTTTCATTTATTAGCCTACTGAAGGACCACACCAGCTGTTATGTTTAAAATTAAAATATAAATAGAAAAGATACAGTGACAAGTGAATGGACCGTAGACTCAGATGTAAGAAATATAAAACAACACTACTCAAAATAGTATAAAAGATACTGACGTATATCCACTAAACTTCTTGTTTAGCTAGGTCGACATAACAATTACTTAGTTCTACCTTCTTGTCTAGTCATTTGAGGATTTTTTAAACTCATCAGTGTAGCTAGTGTAGATTGATACTGATAAATTTTAGAGCATATTCTATTAAACTCAATGCTTCTATTTCAAATAATACAGTGACATGTATGAAAAAGAAATGTGAACATGTCATATAAGAGGAAATATTAGAATATATCTATTTTATTTGATCTTGTTAATCACGTTGTACTATCACGTGTTGTACTGTTACAGAGAGTCTGATCATGAATTACAGGTCAAAACTCCACACATGAAGAGTGCATCAGGTTTCATCTGAACCAACTCTATACAATACTATTATAGCCAATCTCCGCCGTTTTGATTGGAACAAGTGCTCCAATGCATAAAAACATACATGAATGTGTAAGATTAGGGCTAATCAAATCTCCCGCATAATCTTTCTCACCCATCAAAAACAAGCACAAGGATTGCGGATAAAGCAAGCGTTTAAACACGCGCGGGGGGAGGAGCGTGTGGGGGTGGGGGGTTCGAAGTGCGAGATTTTTTTTATACGAGAATGGAAACGTAAGAGGGTACGAGCCAATGAGAAGAGAGGATAGAAAATGGGAGGTGTTTAATAATTAAAAAATGACTAAACAAACTTACAAATAATGGTGGGTTTAACGCCGAGGGGGTCCTTAGATTCGGAATTCGATTTTTCTTTTTCTTTTGGGTTTAATTAATTAAGGTTAAATAAATAAAAAACTCCTTTTTTTTTAGGGTAAATAAATTAAAAAACTCTTGCATTGGAGCAGCGCATAAAGCAATGGGGGGTTGTCTGTTCGGTTTGGATTCAGCCACGTCTTGTTTTGGAAATTAATATGTTTTTGGTTTCTTTTGGAGTAGTGTTAGGGCCATGGGGAGCATATTTGCTTCCTCCAAATCTATGTTTGTTGCTCTCTTATTGGACCCTGTCGGCTACTTACGTTGTAGTGATTTGATCCGTATTTACAATTTCACATGGTTGGTTATGGTCAATGAGTCTATGATGAGGGGTTCTTGATCAGAGATTTGAGAAAGAGATTGAGATCATATAGCGATGACTGTGTATGATTTATTTTGTAATAAGAGACGACACATCTAGAATCTTTAATTTATTAAGTAATAAGAGACGACGTATGCATTACTACTTTACGATAAATGGTGTATTATCATTTGCATTTTTCTTGTGTGTATAAACATTCAAAACCATATTTTCCTAACTTGGTTTGGTGATTGCCCGATAGAAGTGGGTAAGAGGCTAAAAACTGTTTTGAAGAATGTTTTGAAGAAAATTACATCCCTTTAACGTGTCTAATCAGGCACCCTCAACTTGCCAAAAACCTAGAGCCCAGGGCATTGTTTATCTGATTGAGACCTTTACTACTGTATAATCATTTATGGTTTCTGATAATTTTGATTGGTAGGGTTTTTGTATATTGGTTATAAATAACGATTGGTCGGTTTTGTATATCAATTTCAGACAATTTGTCAAACAACAACTCCATAACAACCACAATATAAACTATAAAAGATTAGCGAAAGATTAGCAAACCCACCAAAGAAATCCCCTCATAAACCAATTTGTCGTGCAATTTTGAAAAAGATTCACTTGCAAACACAACCGCCTTAATCATGATTTACTTCTAATTGACTTCATAATCCATATTTGTCTTCAGCCTAAAACTTATCAGCTAAGTTAGATGGTTCATGTCTAGAAGAATCTGAAACAGAAGCCTAAAGGAAATGTCAAAATGTTCTAAAAGGATCCAAGATCTTCAGACAAGGGAGATGAGTGACCTTAGGTATTGCTTTCATCATGCTTTCAACACAAAGATCACAATCTCAAATTTAGAAAAAGTAGTACAGTATACAGTGCCTAAGCCGCCTCACAAGAAGATGCAAGAGACATCGATTTTGCGATTTTGACTGTAACTACAGTGTTATGAAAGGAGTGTTGCCAATTTTGCAGCAAGGAAAGATGTAGAATTTTGATAGTTGAACAAATAAATACCATAGATAAACCCAAACAATTGTTTCACATACTCGATAAAATTACAGACACAGGTTTACAAAATATGGACACGAACAAATGCGAACATATCATTCTCATAGCTCATAGCTTACACTTCAAAAGATTTGAAATATGTTAAACAGAAACAAGATTTAGCCCTCTACCTGAAACAAGCCTTTTTAGATAGGTGGTTTCCATAAGTTAACGAGGAGTTTTCTGTACAAGCACACTGCAGCAGAGCAGAAAGCAAGTTAATATTTGCAGGATTCCTGCAACTTGGAGGTTACTAGATAGGGACAGAAGATAAATGGAGTTGCAGTATAAGTGGAACCAAACCTCAGGCAAGGAAAACGAAGAAACATCATATCAACTTCGTCAGGAAATCCTCGTGCCAATGCTGACTTCTCTTTCTCCCAGCTTATATCATTTACTTGTAGATGATACCAAGACATTGTGCTCGTTTAGATGCTTCTGGAATTGAGCCAGCTGATTCTGCAGTTGTAGAATTCCTGCCGCCTTCTGAGAGAGTATGGCATCCAATTTGGAGATATAATCATCGAGTCGATTGCCTGGTTGATCAGCTTCGACCAGCAAATTCATCTCCTATATAATTAAACCCATTAAACCATATTTAAACTTAGCACCAAATAGACTAGGCAGAAAAGAGATTGTTGCTGACCTCCCTAACAATATCTATTGTCTGCTCTACTTGTCTTCGGTGTGCAGTCACAAGGTCATCCTCTTCCTAAAAGCCATCATAACATAATTAGTGATCACAACATACTTGATAATTCAATAATTTGTACCAAACTCAATGTTTGAAATCTTATGTTTTTTACCTGCAACACAGCAATAAGATCATCATCGGAATTAGAGTTGATAGCCTCAGAATCAGGCTGATCCCTCCATTTCACCTGACTGCCAGTCTTTCTCTTTTCCTCCACAGCTGATGTCTGATAGCTTTGTACCTTCTTACTACTCACCCATGATGCTTTCTCTTTCTCATAAGTCTGATCAGAGCAGTCAAAATCATCTTCGCCTATGGTACTTTGACCACCTATCTGATCGTTGTAGTAATCTGAATATACAGATGCAGGCAAGCGTACTTCTGCCCTCCCACTGGGTACGCGATTCACATTACACTGGGGGGACGGTTCTCGGTCAACCTGTTTGGACCAACCAAAGCTGCCCTTTTCTTGGGGAACAGAAGGCTTGTTATCCTCATAGGTTGTGTCAGTTAATGAAGACAAGGGCAATGTTGTTGACTCTCTAAGGTTTGAAGATGAAGGTAGTTGTTGCTTTCTGGAGCTGTTCCCTTTCGACAAACTCTTCACCCTGAAAGTGGCAAGTTCATGATGTAATAAACTAGACAATCCTAGACAATGATAGAATGCACTTCACCACTTCTTTGATTCTAAAAGAGAATACCTGTCAGCATATCTTAGTGTGTTAAGAGTGTGTTCACATGATCCTGAGCTTGGTGAAATGCATGATATCATAACTGTGCGCGAGTCGCCAACAAATGAATCTCTAAGAACTTCGGTCAGTTTACTCCCTCTGAAAGGAATGTGGCCTTGGTCGTTGTCAAGAGCTCTGATGCATTCTTTTAAAGCAAGTAAGCTTTTATTAATTTCAGCACCTTCCATTCTGCAAGTACAAAAGTAAATTATCATCTCATACAAAACAAAGATAGTGAATATGAATGTGAAATGTACAAGGTTAAGTCTCAAGAACCCTTGAGACCTCTCCTAGGAAAACCAACCAACTCTTTAACCTTGAGAATGCAAGGGATGATATTATTTGCTATAACACTATTCTTATTGTTTAGAATTACAACCAGAATCCAAACCTTGTTTGTTTATCATTATCTGTAGTATCTGCACCGCGTTCACTTCCAGCAAGGTCTATGAAAGATAGCTTTCCTACAAGTCTGGCAGGCTTTGATTCATTTCCATCAGCTGATCTCTTGATACAAAGCTGAAGTATCGCATGTGATCGGGAAGATTCTTCATTTGCACCAGTTGTGCCAGTACTTCTTGTGGAACTTCCTTTCTCAATCAACACCTTGACTGTCTCAACATCTGACACCCTGTACTCTTGCAAGCCAACAATACATACTTGCTGTTTACCATCCTCCCTTATGAAAAGTTTCCTGCAAAAGTGGAAATCTTTCAGGATATCAGCCTGATGCTGAATCATTTATTGTTTACGAGGAATAAAGAACTTACTTCCGATCATTTAGGAGATCAAAAAGTTTTCCTCCGTATATCTCGAAGAAACTCACAAATAACTGAAAGCCTTGGTTTCGGTAGGAATTAAGCATTAGCCTTAAGATATCTTGGGATGCTTTAAGGGGCAGTGGTTGCATGGTATAAGTCTTCCCACTACCTGACAAAGCAAAACAAGATCAAATCAGGTTTACATGTACAACTATAAATAACAGTTGGAAGTGAGAAACATAAACCATTCAGATTCGTAATGCTTTTAAGAGAAGAAGAAAATGACTTTTAGACTAAGCCAATTAAAGTTTGAATGATGAGTTCAAAACCTGAACTAATCAAAGGAACTTAGTATACTGATTTCTTAAAATATCTGAATGTGTACAAGAACACAATGATAAAATCTAAAGGAATGCTCTTGAGGAACTGGATTCAACCAATAACCTTCTTATATGATAACATCAACTATGAACAACTCCAAAAGAAAGAAATAAAAGGGCAACTTACATGAATCACAACAGATGCGATGCAAAATTTCAAGCAAGTGATAAGTACTAGGTTTTGGTAATACTTGCCTGTTTGCCCATACGCAAAGCAAGTTGCTTTTGTTCGTTGGAAGATCAGCGGAACTATGGGTTCCACACTTTCAAAGTATACCTAACCAGCAATAGTTAACAATATGGTAAACCAATCAAACAAAACAGTAAAGTGAAATCAAAGTATCTGATAAACTCACTTCATCATTCGTGACATCTTCATCCAGAACAGCATCAAAAAAAAATTCATGCTTCTCCTCATAAGCTGTTAAGTCCACCTGCAGAGGATTGTGAATTAGACAGAAAAGAGCTCAAGAAAGAAAGGATTTTCATTTTTTGAAAGATACAAAAGTACTATCACCACTACGCTCCAATATAATAGTTTATTTATGGTAGGATGGGCATTCAAAAACTACATCATTTTCCATTTACAGTTTCTCAAGATAAGATCAGCTAGAACTGCCCAACTTTCGGCACATGGCTTTAATTTTTGTTCGCTAGACACCAGCACAAGGCCTGTGGGAGGAGTCGAGGTGTTCAGTCTCTCACCTCTCACACACCACAACAGATGAATGCTTTCAAGCATGCACACACAACAGGACTGTGGAAAACAATCACAACTATAGACTCGGTCCACCTCCACACACCACAACAGATGAATGCTTTCAAGCACGCACATATAACAGAACTGTGGAAAACAATCACAACTATAGACTCGGTCCACCAGGAGCTCACCTTGAGTTTTGTTTCATGAACCGTGAGAGCATTAGAATTTGGTTCTATCGTAATGATGTCTTCCTCTTTCTTTGTCATCTCCTTTTTATTTAGTGGCCTCTTGCGCACCTGCATAAGAAATCATTACCACCACTTCATTGCAATGTTCAACTAATCACACTCAAAACCTCGTATTTGCCACACAATACCAATACTGAACGAGCACACCATTGAAATTGTACCAGAGAGTGAGAGTGATACATACCACAACTTTGATCTTGGCAACATTATTGGCCCTCTCTTTATCTACTGACACACTCTTGAGAAGATTATTCTCAGGCAAACCTCGTGATCTGCCTGTAACTTTGTTGCTGGAGACAAACGGCTCAGAGTCATCGAAACTCTTCCCACGAACATGCATCTAGCAATGCCATACATAGAAACACACAGCATCAGCAAATGGTAACAAATTCTACTCTCTCTTTAACAAACACACAGCATCAGCAAATCGAAAACTGAGTTAACATCTCTATCATATCTAATATCAGATTGATGCTTTCATATAATATAAGCAATGCTAATTTGCTAAGCCTCATATCTATTTTTTTTTTTTAAATTTAATTGCTGATCAGATAAAACAGTGATAGAAATTCAAACCTGAGGTAACAGCTCCGTATCAAAAGAATGCAGATCAAGCAAGCCAGGGCTATACTCAACCGGATCATCCCCAAGCCTTCTCATACTCGACGACCGCGACACAGTCACCGATGCCTCCGGCGACCGATCATTCCCGCTTCTCCGGCTCAATCTCGACCCGTACACCTCAAAATCCTGCAAAATCAACCAAAATCATCACAACCAGTTCCAAAATCCTCACCTCAAAAACAAAAACGACCGTCGTAAACATCACCTGCGAGAGGCCAGAGGACTGGAGCCACTTGGACGACGCGTCGGCGAAGAAGGCCTCCGAGTACTGGCGCTGTTGCTGCATCGCCGAATTGGATCGCGCCATCTGTCTCCCCACCGCATTCATCTTGGTTCCAATTCTCTGCTCACAGTCTTATAGTCTCTCACCGGAGCACCGTAGATAGCGTTTGTGATAAGCTTTGCGGTGGTTGGAGGATTCGATTTTTCTTTTTCTCTATTTTTGCAATTTGAAACTTTGAAAAAAGAAAGAGAGAGGCTCTCAGGTACTGAGAATTGGCAGGGTAGAGTACAGTAGCTGTGGAGGAGTAGAAAAATACCGGCGCGTGTGGGCCACGCGACGACGGTGAGTGGCGGGGGACACGTGTTTACTTTTTTGTGTGTGGTTGAATGTCTCGGGCGGGGTTTCATGGCCTACACGTCGTTTTTTGGGTGGAGATTGGGTGTGTCGCGGGTGTATGGCAAGCGGTGGAATGTGGATTCTGCGGCGTAGATTGTGGGGACTTTTAGGTCGTGGAGCCCATGAAAGTGAGAGTAGGAGTCACAAGACACAAGGTTCATTATTAAAAATGTTTGGGGTTGTCCATAAGTGGAAATATGTCACGCTTTGGGGACAAAGGGTGTGTTTCATAATTGGTGGAGGACAAGAGGAAAGAGGGAGGGAAAAATTGAATTTGAATCGGGGGTTTGCAATATGTCGGTAAGATGATTCTATTGGTTAGAGATATATTGGAATGAATATGAACACTCCTCAACTTCACATGTTTGACCGAATTTTTAATTTCTAAATGAAGATAACATCGTACACACATTTACGATTTACAATTACAAATTTTGATTTTAAATGAAACTAAGATCCTACGCACAACTTAAAGATATATTTAAATATAGAATTAAATTCAGTTTACCCCCATGAAGTTTGGGAGTAACTTCATGTTAATCCCTATACTTTCAATTTCATCAGTTTACCCCTCAAACTTTTGAATTTTCCTCAAGCGTGACCAAATGTCCTATATCCTGTCCAAATCGAACGTTAACTGCTGATAATTTTAACCTTAACTGTGAGGCCAGTATCTAGAATTTGGGCAAATCAGACCTTATATGTCCAAATCGAATCTTAACTGCTGATAATTAAAGGTCAATTCAAACGGAATATGAGAATTTGGGCACGGCAGACAGAAATTGAAGAGTTCAAGGGGTAAACTGATGAAAATAAAAGTGTAGGGACTAACATGAAGTCACCCCCAAACCATAAGGGGGTAAACTGAATTTAATTCTTAAATATAATATGAGTTCATTTGAGCGACCATTGAACTCGAATTCAAGATGAAAACTTATGTACACATCCATATGAATCCGATTTCAAAGCTAATAAATGAGTTGTCAACATGCTCTTTAAGTACTTACTAGAAGTTTGACTTGACCATCTACCACTCTAATCTCATCTAGAGCTAGGGATCCATAATAGATTTAACTCTTTGATCTTGCCCGAATTTTGTGAATTTTTGTGAATGACATCCATAGCAATATTCATATTCAACTCCTTTGTTGGCAGTGTCTCATACTTTGTTATATCTTGTTTAACTAAAAACTCCCTTCTACTTTGTTGCTCAATCTACTTTGACATTTTGTTCACGTTACTCTGCCTTCTTTTGCATATCTTAGGTGGAACTTTGCTTATTGTGATAACTTAATTAATATAGTTTAAAGTTCTTATTTAGTTTTCTCAAATATCTAAATAATTATGATCTTTGAGATTAACAAACCAACCGGACATGAACAAGTGCATTCTTCACCCACCCTAGCATCTTCTATTTTTATTTTTTTCCTGATGAAACCATATATTACTTTAAGTCACAGCAAATTTTACTCTCATACAACATGTATATGTAATGTTAGCAAACTATATTACCGTGATTATTTTACTCATTTAAAATATAATTCTAGAATCATACGTTACGATTAATATTGTTAACATGCGTTATGTGTTTACCACTTAATAAAAGAGAAAATTAAGATAATTGTATAGTATTTAGTTCACTTCTAGTTTTCCAATTTGATATATGGGCATATGTTCTTCATGAAATATTCTCAGTCTTCCTTCATAGGTTACAAATAACTAAAATGTATTATTCTACTAGGCAATAGTTGGTTTGTGTATTTAACGCTAGTTGGTCAATTAGGGAGTGTGGTAAGTGGCAGCCTTCAATAACGTTGGATTCAAGCATCGGCTGGTCAACATCGTAACACCTTATTTTCATTACAACGTACATCTTTAGATGGCACCATTAGTTGTCCTTAAATACCACTATAAACCAAGTAAACTACTCACTAATCTTATGCAACACCAAAAATAAGTTAATATTAGTATATCTTAAGGAAGTCCACATGAGTTTGTTGATACCTAAAAAATCACGTTGTCTTTTAAAACGCCATCACATATAGTCATGCAACTCGTATAAGAAATTTATTGATTTCATTCACAATCTTAGATTGCCTAGCAAATATACCCATTAATGCGGGTCCAAGCCGCATCAACGTGTTCTTGAGGCTTGCGGAAGTGGGTGTGGTGTGGTAGGTTAGGGAAACGTATGATACTCATTTGTCGGTTTAATGTCGTTGGTGATTTCGAAATTGGACCCGAAATCCAGGCCCAAAGACTTAGATCAACAAGTGAGATGGTGAGCATGCAAAGAGAATTTGGGTCAAACCACTCATTTCTTTCAAACCCAAGCCCAAACTACACTTAGACCCAACAACATATTTCTCGTTTCCTAGTCTGTTTAAATCCCCTTCCATGCAGACAAAATACACAATCTATTCAATATCTCCTTATTGCAGCAATAGAATATTCATTATGATATTTTCTTTCTTGCAACAAGCAACCTCGTTCAAATCTTTCTCCCATGCAACAAGAAACTCTGTTCAAATCTTTCCCCCTACAACAAGCAACTTTGTTCAAATCTTTTCTTCCTTGTAGCAAATAACATTTGCCTAGAGGAACCACCTTAAGTAACCTTTACTGATTTCACTTTATCAAAAAAAAAAACCTTTACTGATTTCACCCCAACACCTCAAAGTTCAGCCTATAAAATAAGGGGCTTGAGATCAGAACAACCATTAGGCATCACCAAGTAGAAACCCATAAACTTAAACATTGTCTTCAAAGCTCCTAGACATTCATGCCTTCATGCCTTCAAGCCCCAAGCCTAATTAGCCACCACCTGTAAACAACCATTCCCAACCTCATTTTTTCCCACAAGCATGATTACCCATAAACACCCAAAATCTCTTCTCCACAGTGCGCTTTTACCTTGTACGCCACGCTCACACTGCCAAGCTATTTTCTAGTTTCCATATGCTTTGAATCACGAACAAACTCTTCTCATTAATCACAATTTGAGTTAAGTTTGGCCTAGTCACTACTCCATTTGAAAAAGGATCCTCACAGAGTTCAATGTGATTTATGTGTAATGCAGTCATGAGTAACATACGTACAATAGGTGTGTGAGCATTAAATCTGACTAATAATAGACTTTGTGAGACGTGAACAACAATGTTGATATGGCCGAGTTGGTCTAAGGCGCCAGATTAAGGTTCTGGTCCGAAAGGGCGTGGGTTCAAATCCCACTGTCAACATTTCTTTTTCTCATCTTTTTTTACCTCTTTTCCCACAACACATAATCCGACTCTCCATTTCAATACCAACCCACCTCCTTTTATCAAGCGCGCGCTTTTCCATCAAATCTCACTCCAAAATTCAGAGAGCGCGGAAATGGCCCAAGCGGCGAGGCTCAGCCTCCGATTGCAGAAAGAGCTCAAGCTCCTCCTCACCGACCCTCCTCCCGGCGCCTCCTTCCCTCTCCTCTCATCCTCCTCCTCCTTATCCTCCATCCTCGCCCGTAACCCCCACAACTCATCCCCCTTTCAAATTTGCTCTTATTTTTTTTTTTTTTTTTCACAATTTCAATTAACCTGTTTTTGGTTCTGTTTCAGAGATTCAAGGCCCGGAAGGAACTGTCTACGCCGGTGGGCTGTTCAACATCAAGATTGAGATACCGGATAGGTCGGTAAAGCCTATTATGTTTTTAGTTAGGGTTCTATCTCAATTTGGGGATTTTTCTCAATTTTTGATTTTGCAGGTATCCGTTTCAGCCTCCAAGTGTGACATTTGCGACGCCGATTTACCACCCGAATATCGACACCGGTGGCAGGATTTGCCTTGACATTCTCAACCTCCCTCCAAAGGTTTGTGAATTTGTTAGATGTGATGTTGTTGTGTGCAATGTTTGGTTTGTGTGTCGATTTATAATGAGGCTTAGGTTTATTGATGTTTGTTCAATTAGGGAGCGTGGCAGCCGTCGTTGAACATTTCGACTGTGCTTACTAGCATTGGTTTGTTGTTGAGTGAGCCGAATCCTGATGATGGGCTTATGTGTGAAGCGGTGAGTGTTTGTATGTGATTATGTATGGTTTGGAGTTTTGGGACTATGCTTTTGGTGTGTCGGATAGTGTTAATGAGTATGTGTTCTTTGTTTATGGATGTGTAGAGTAGGGAGTTCAAATACAATAGACAAGCTTTTGATCAGAAAGCTCGGTCTATGACTGAGAAGTATGCCCAGGCTGGAGCTAATGGGAGTAGTGTTTGTGACGGCCAATTTGAAAGCCTAGCAAGTCTAAACTCGGTATGAGGTTATTTTTTGTTAAGAAGTTTTGTTTTCTGGAATGAACCTGTGAAATGTTTTAACATTTTTCATGTTTTTGGTCTGAGGTGCAGCTGGAGGTGGATACGACAGGGCATGAGTCGAAACATCCAGCAAATGAGTCTGTTGTAAGTCATAAGAAGTTGATTAGTCTTTGTGTCTGTCAGTTTCAGTCTTAGCATATATGTGGTTAAAAAGTTAACTTTTGTGGATGCGAGGGATTCAGAACTGTTGAGTTATTCAATTATTTGTCTGCCAGGTGCAGCTGGAGGTTAAAACATCTAGCCACGGCTTAAAACATGATGCAAATTTGTCTGTTACAAGTCACAAGAAGTTAATTGGGATGAGTAGGAAGCTGTCGCTTGAGTCTTCAGTCCCAGCTTGGGAAAGAGATGCTCATAAGGAAGTGCCTAAAGACCAGATGGAAGTTGAAGGATCAGAAAAGTTGCTGAAAGATAATCCTAATAAGTGCACTCTAAGTCAGGAGAAGCTATGTGGGAGCAGACGGAAGTTGTCACTAGGATCTTTTAGCCAATCCCAGGAGAAAAGTGACCATGGCATTGAGAATAATCCTAGTAAGTGCAATCTAAGTCAGGAGGAGCTATGTGGGAGCAGAAGGAAGTTATCACTAGGATCTTTCAGCCAATCCCAGGAGAAAAGTGACAATGACATTGGGAAGGTGGATCACTGTTCATCTGTTGAACAACAGAACGTTCCTATGCCATCTTCCGGAAAATATCTGCCACTATCAGGAAATGCTTACAAGCAAGGGCTTCATCCGAGTCAAGATAGTAAATTGGTAGATGACAACATAAACAAGGGATCAAAGAGGCTGAGGTTTGGGAACAAGCAATCATTGGGTTCATTGAGCACAAATCAAATGATTAGTGAAAAGACAGATGAAATGATTGTTACCCCTCAACTGCCGCCTTCTCAACCCCATACCAATGTGTTATCTGAGCCTTTGCCAGCAGCCCCAGCTCTTGACAGAGTCAAACGGCAACCAAATACACATACGATTGATGGAATGGGAAATGCCACTAGCGACGCTAGTCGCAAGAGGCTTTGTTTAACTGGCAAGAAGCTTTCACTTGGATTTAGAGGCTCATTGCAGGCACAGGGAAAGGATAACAAGGAGAATGTCGTGCCACATATGAGCGAGTTTAATGGCATTGGATCAAAGAATGGTGGTGAAAATGCCACCCATAAGAAACTTGGGATTGCACACTTGGAAGAGAACAACAGCAATATGCATCTCTCTTCAAATCCATCCAAGTCCCTTCCTAAGCAACACCAGGACTTCAGGGCAGCTGAGAAGCAGCATCAAGACTACACTGACACTACCGCAACAACTAAGCAAAAGAAAGCCGAAGAACCATCAATACTTGAGTCAGAGTCAGTAATTGTGTTGGACAGTGAAGACAGCGAGGAAGAAAATAGCAGTCGTGTGAAATCTAAACCAGTGCTAGCTCGAAAGCGCCTGGGAAGGTGGAGAGTAAGAACATGAAAACCAAAAGACTTCCGTCCGAATTAATCTTATATGGTGTAAAAAGTGTTAGCCTATCCTTCAATAACTTTGTGCTAATGATTCTCAGTATGCTTGATAATGTTTTATATATGGAGTTGGAGTCAATTCCCATTGACTGTGATACTGTGATAATGTTTTCCTTCTATAGTTACTGTGTTTCTTTGAGGATGAATGTTTGGTCCAGGGATTATGGGCCTGGAGAATATCAAATTGGGCCACGGAAATTAAATTGAAATTAAATTAGGTTGTCACAGGTAGAGACGAGAGAGAGAGAGGTAAGAGAGCGTTGTGGGTGAGGCGGTTGGCCTTGGCCTTTCATAGTTTTCATGTCCTTTGTGGGCGGCCGAAACTGAAAGCTCAAAGCCGAAACAGCCAACCTCAAACTCAAACTCAGATAGAACTGATGGCTTCTCATAGTCTCTCAACGCTGAGCGTATCTCCCACTTGGAGTTGGAGAAGACAACCTCCTTCAGCTTCACCTAGTACTACTACTGTTTCAGTATCTTCATCCGCATCTTTCGCTTCTCGCCGGCGCCGCAGCCACGTGGTCCGTATGGCCCCGGAGGAGGAGAAGCTCACTCGCCGCAACCCTCTCGATTTCCCAATTGTATGTTTATCTATGTTAGATTCAATTGCTTTGAAATTTCGGAATATTGGATATGTTATGGTGGTAGTGATTTTGCGTTTTGGAATTGTAGGAGTGGGAGAGGCCTAAACCAGGGCGGAGACCGGATATTTTCCCACAGTTTAGTCCTATGAAGACACCATTACCGCCGCCGATGCCGTATGACCCGCCGGAGGAAGATGAGGAGGAGGAGGAGAAGAAAGAGGAGGAAGAGGAGCAAGAGCAAGAAGAGGAGGATCCGGAAAAGATTGACCCAGATAAGAATACTTCTTCTGTCTTTGGGTTCTGGTAGTATCTGGATTTTGGTCCCCTTTTTGTTTTTGCTGAGTTGAGGTTGTTAGTTACTTGTAGTGTTTGCTGTAGTTAATAAGGAGTCTGCTTCTGTATGAGTTTGGATGACTGTTAATGATATGTTATGATAATGTCGCTTGCTTTTGGATGAAATGTCTAACTTTACTTCCGATTCATTTACATTCATCAATTTACATTCATTTATCAGAACCAACTCTAGATTCTAGATTCACAGTGCTTCTCTTTTAGTGAATTCCAATTTGAATAACAAATGCTATATCCTAGGGTACATGAAAGTAGTATCTTTATCTAGCATCCATCACGGTTATGGATACACCGTTTATGGAATCAATATCCGATCTTCCATCAGGGAGTGATGACCCAGCTTCACTTCTTGAGACGCCGTAGGCAGGTTGTTTCGGATCAGGCAAAAACATGATGTCGCTTGTAAGCATGGATATCACTTCTGACATTGTAGGTCTATCCATTGTATGTTCTTGAACACATAAGAGCCCAACATGAACAAATTTTGAAACTTGGTCCTTAGGGCATGAGTCCAGTGATGTGTCTGCCAGGTCCCGAGTATCACCTTGTTTCCACAAATGCCAGGCCTGCAGTTTAGAAGTTTATGTAGTATGTGAATAATCTTTCAGCTCTGTAGTTCAAATTGAATGCTAGTTTAGATGCATCTTTAGAACTTACTTGTTCAAGAAGGCTGAGAGCAGTAGATGAAACAAACATAGTGTTCTTTTGTCCACTCACGATCTCCAACAGTAAAACTCCAAAGCTATATACATCTGACTTCTCAGAGAATATGCCATTCATGGCATATTCTGGAGACATATAACCACTGCATAAAACATTATAGAGAATGCTCATATTAGAAAAGCAAGTCCATAAATTTTACAGTGCCAAATTAATGTGAAAACTGCTTTGAACTTACTATGTTCCAACAACTCTGTTAGTATTTGCTCTAGATTCATTCTGTGTGAAAATTCTGGCCATTCCAAAATCTGATATCTTAGGGTTCATGTTTTCATCTAGTAAAATGTTACTAGGTTTGAGATCTCTGTGTATGACTCTGACTCTAGAATACTTGTGAAGATAAAGAAGTCCTTGTGCAATCCCTTCAATAATATTGACGCGAGTTTGCCAATCTAAAAGCTTCCCTCTAGTGGAATCTGCAATCAGTTGAATCCATAGTATGCTTAGGCGTATATATTATACAAAAGATGCCAGATTGAGCAAATAACAGATGAAGGGGAAGAGTGAGTTTTTCACTTAGAGGATTTAGGGTTTACCAAAGAGGAACACATCCAAACTTGTATTTGTCATGAATTCGTAGATCAGAATCTTCTCTTCTCCTTGAATGCAACAACCTAAAAGCTGAACAAGATTACTATGTTGAAGTTCAGCGATAAGTGTAATCTCGTTCATAAATTCTTTTAGTCCTTGTCCTGACTGTCTTGCAAGTCTCTTTACTGCTACCTGTTGCCCATTTGGTAGTACCCCCTGCATTAGTTTTCAAAGTCAGGTACTGATTCCCCAGATAGTTAATTGCTGATAAAAACCTAGATTTTACCTTGTAAACTGGTCCAAAACCACCCTCTCCTAGTTTGCTGGCAAACGAAAACTCATCTGTTGCAGCCACTATTTCTGAAAAAGTGTACATCTTAAACTCCTGTCCTCTCCTTTTGCCTATTTTGAGCCTGTATATTTCCTCAATCTCGGACGGTTGAGACCTCAACTCAAGTAATCTGTGCTCTTGACTTATTTCCACCTTTGCTGTATTTGATGAATTTAATGGTTTTATAACTTGTACAGAAAACAATTCTGATGTAAGAGAAAGGAAATCCTATCTGGTTTCTGCTTACCAGTTTCTTGCTTAAGTCTTCTTTTCCTTGTGTAGCAGTAGCATAAGTAGCTTGCAAGTAGCAGTGCCAAGCCAACCAAAATGCCTATGATGCACCATATCCACCATCTTTTTTTTGAACTTCCATCTAAACCCAACCACAGTATTAGCAATAACTAGTTTAAGTAGTTGACAGCTTGATCAGTTTAGTTTTTTGAAGAAATTCTAAACAGCAAAGAGCAAACATCATAGGTATATGTGCGGGCAGGTATACCTTTCGTCGCTATTGTTAGGAGATAAGTAACTCCAAAGTAATCATTCGGAACAAACTTTGCTCCTTCCTTTAAAAACAGACATCCAGAGCCATTGGTGTATATTGGTTGATAGCCGATACAGGTGCAATCGCTCCAGCAAGTAGAATGACAATCACTCAGAGCCAAGTTAGTACTGTTATCACTGTATGTGAATTCAGTTCCATTCAGAAAGCCGTTTGTTGGAACAAACAGCTCAGACCCATTCCTGCATTCTGAGGTCTTCTCCTCTATGCAAACTGCATCAGGATACTTAGGGTTAAATGTGCAAGGGCTGATAGTTGTGGTTTCCCATGTACTACCGTTTGCAGATAGAATTGACTCCAAAATTTGCCCCCAGGGATTTAGTTCCCACCTTGATATAGTAGTATTGTTTTCTGGATCATCAAGAGTGAGATTGTTCTTCAGATAATAAGAGAAGTACTTTTCCTCACTGTTTGAAACAAAAGTGAACCAGAACAAATCATCCCTTTTCGTCAATTCAGGGGCGTCTAGAAAATTTCCATTTACCCAGATTCCACTGCTCCAGTATACCTCCTCTCGCCGCCAGACGATCAACTGGTCAGCGCCACTGGGATCGACACCGAGCTTGAAAGCACCTGGTGCAGGGGACTGATCACTCAACCATGAAGAAATAGTCCAATTCTCTCCAGTCTTGAGGTTCCTTCCTAACTTCATTCCAGGCAACAATGTGTTTGATGCATTGCTAAAACTTTCCCATAAAACATTTCCAGCTGCTCCATTAGAATCTACTTCTCTCAACACAAGATTTCCAGTACCAAGTAAAGAGAGAGTGACATTACCAGAACCTGTTTTATTTACATCTGACACATATATGAGGCCTCCATCATATACAATCTTCAGCTTCCCATCGCTATCCAACATAAACACTGCAGATGAATCGTTGATCGGGGATTCCGGGTTTCCCACCCAGATTGCATCAGGATGATTTGGTAGTTTGCTGTACCATATTCCCAAGAAACGCTTAGTGGTAGCACCAAGGTTACTAGCAAAGCCCGGACTGAAGAATCCCACCTTGTAGAACCCGTTATCCGAAACCAGATGATCAGAAGCCAGATCACTCAGCTGTTGGCCTTGCTTCATCGTAGAGATCAGTGTCTCTGCAGAACAAGAAAGCAGAGCTTGCATGCTAAAACATGAGAAAAAGAGAAGCAACAAGCTTCTCAGTTTAGCCATGGTCTCACAGGACTGCTTACAACTTGAATACCTTTTCTGTGTTTAAGACCACAATGGTTGGAAATGGTTTGAAATTACTTGCACAGTTTAGATAGTGCAGGGGGACTCTGGTTACCAAAATTAGATGACAATGTTGACTAGTGACAAGGATTTCCTTGACCGGTTCTTTGATTACCTTTGAAAATTATACAGACGGCTACTGCTGCCCTACGGCCTACGCATTTCCGAAGGTTCTGTTGGGATAGAGCTACGGAAGTCAAGCTACATCATTATATAAGGCTAACATAACACCCTGAGTCGCATTCTCACTGTATTTTATTTCTGCAAAATCCAAAATTTCAAAGAGTTACCATTTACTTATGAAGAAGAATAGGCCATCGGTCTTCTTTTCCAATATAAACACTAACGCAAGTGTTGTTTGTTTATTTCCCACACACACGAACAGCGTCAAAGTTGTTTTAGTTTGAGCTCACAGTTTGAACTTTGAAATATAAGTCGGCATGCATGCTTCTGATAATCACAGGAAGAGTTTGGCTCCTTGCCTTTGACCTACGCAAAGCACAGGGAGAACGACAAATGTGTACGTGTTTTGACTCTGTGGGGTATGAGACTATGAGACGGGGATGTAATGCCCTAACTTACAAGTAATGTCCAAAATTTCTCTTTAGGCAATCCTTTTTGTCATGCTTGTTGAACTTTCTGGCTTATTTTCACACTAAGAAATAGAGAACCTCTAGCAGATAACAGGGTATTGCATGCTCCTCGTTTTCCATCAAATAGTGAACAAACGTGTAGTATGCCATCTCCGAAAGAAGGAGAAGGTTTACATTGTTGTGTTTTTGATTTCTTATACGTACACAGAAGAGGCGGGCAGTTTCATCTAGCTGAGCTCTGACAATTAGTCTAGTACATGAAGTGTCTTTGTGTCTCGGCTCTATCTTTCTATGTGTGGCATGACATATTCTTTTGTTGTAGTTGTGTTGCAGCACTATTATCTAGCCTCCATCACAGACATGGACATTCCATGCAAACTCTCTTCTACATCAGCTGTTGCCTGCGTGAAACCTTTCACAAGCTCCAAAGCAGTTTTGAGTTCTGAATTTTTTTAAAAACTTTGAACCAACCCACAATGTTAAGCTGAACCACTTTTCAGGCTACCAAAACTCACCAAACACTTCCAATCAAAAATAAATAACAGCCTTTTCAAAAAAATAAATAAATAAATAACAGCCAAATTACTGAAAGCAGAAGCAATTCACTCAGTAACTTGCTCTTTAGCCGCTATATGAATCGTGGAAACCAAATCAACCTACAAAACCCAGTAATCAGAACCAAAAACCCAACACCAAAGCCCACCAAAGACTCCACCTTTAACCAATACCTGATGAAAAGGCTTCAAAAGAGACCAAGGGAACTTCTTCTTGTAGCTCACAACAGCAGTCTCCAACTGAGGGTCTGAGGCTTAAGTTTGGTTGATAAGAAAATGGCCAAGGGTGGTGAGGAATGGTGGTGATGGTTTAAAAACAGAGGCGGAGCTTTCTTTAAAAAAATTAATTACAAAAAAAAAAAAAAGTACATATTGGCCTTATGCGGGTTAGGCGGAGACTGTGTGTGGCTAGGTGGTCGCTAGAGACGTGGGCCTAGACGGGCAGAAGATCCATCATTTATAAAAAAAAAGTTAGATTGGGCCTAAAGTGGGCTAGGCGGAAACGGTGCATGGCTAGACGGTTCTACGGGTCGTGAGCCTTGACGGGTAAGAGGGGTAACACCATTTTTAAAAAAAAGAAAAATAAATTAGTTTCAATTCGACCCATCTCGCCGTCTTCTGAGTTTCTAATTCTTTCTCTCGTCTCTCTGTGACTGCACTATCTGCTTTATTTGTATCACTGGTAATAATTGAAAATGATAAAGAAAATAAATTCAGATGGGCTATGTGTTTGTGTGGCTTTCAGTGGCGGAAGAATAGCTGTGGCTATCACGGCTATAGCTATATCGATAATCAGCTTAATCAACAGCTGGGTACATATATTAGCCTATTAGCCATACCTAAATTAGCTCACTAAACTATTAGTATAGCAAATAGCCCACAATCACCAGCCCATCATTCGCTCTCAATTCCTCAAACCTCACATGCAGTTACAGACGCAAGACACGTTTCCTAAAAAAAAAAAAAAGACCTCACACGCGCACTCGAAATCTAAAACCTCACCGCAGAGTACTGCCGAGGCCGACACACTCAAAATTTCTTGTGTCCATACAAAATTAGTCATACCCACTATGAAATCATGGTTCCGCCACTGGTGGCTTTTCCGATTCATTCCTCGCTGAACCAACTTCACTTATTGAAATAGAGTATGCAGGTTACTTTGGATCAGGTAAAAATGTTGAAGAGTGATACTATGAGAAACATAGAATCACACTCAATTTCATCGAAAGTTTCTTAATAATTTAGTTATGAGAAACATGGAAATGAGTTGGGTTTTGTTTGAATAGACAAAACTCTCGTGGAAGGAGTTGGGGTTTTGGCTACTAGTGAACATAGTTGAATAGGTCACCTATTTTTCTAAGTGAGTTGCTCTTGCCAAACACAAAATATATAGACGGGTAGGTCGGAATGTCCGCTGAAGATTGACAGGTACGCACAAAAGGTCACCTCCCAGCCCAAAACCTCAGCCTCCAATATGTCTCTATTCATATTCCAACTTCCAAACTATCCCTCCTCCTTGCTCTCCTTCCTCTCCAAGAAACCATGGTATGCATGATCGAATCCGAAACTCAGATTCTATTTTCATTATCGTTTCTCTTATTGGGTCTCTGAGTTCTAACATGGCATCTTTCTTTGTATGCAGTCTCTTAGCCCATTGATGCTCAGGTCACTGGTGAGGCTACTAACATCACTGGTTCGTGATCCGGCAGCTTCGGTCACAACGCTCCTCTACTACAGTGAGCTTCTACCTCAGAATATCGTGCTAGAGAGATTAGTTCGGCACGAATTGCTTGACCGAGAAAACTATTTGTTCCACTTCCTGGTCAACTTCCTGAGATGTTTTTGGTAAGAACAGCAGCTATAGACGACTCGGTGATTCCAGTACAGGAGCCGGCATTTTTATTGTAATTGCATACCATTAGACATTGGTTAGTTCTGAGAGTATTTTGAGTACTGTTACTGACTTCAACATTTTAAATCAAATGCGTTCTCACTCTTGTAATGTTGGTGAGATATGCTTTTTGGACATTTCTTGTGTAATTGCAAACAAATCGGAGTAAATGGTCGGCCGTATTGGCCGGATATACCAACCTTTTTGTTGCTGGCATTGCAACTTCGGGTCCAACTGGATTTTCTAGTGAAAAACTGGAAAATGATGTTACCAATGAGCGAAACAAACTCTAACAAGGAAGCATATATACATAATTAGTAATGCAGATACAGACTTGATTCATTAACAAGAAAAACAACAGTTAAGGTTGCTACAAGCAGCCTACGAGATCTTCTTCCTCAATTGATATATCACAGCAGAAAGCAACCAACTGTTTCAGGGATGGGAAGAGTGGGTGGGTTGGTATGGTATATGAAGCTGCGAAGAGGCATGAATTGGATTGTTAAGCAATTCTTCTTGTCCTTGTCCACCTTGATCATATCAACTTCAAAATGAAATGGTATGACTGCACCGAGTGCCTTGTGAGTGCTGAGCTCATTGTAAGCAGGAGCGCCTTCCCTGGGGAGGCTGATTTCGGTGACAACAAGGCAGGCTTTGTGACCTCGAATGTGCAAAAATTGACAGGCTTTTGCGAAACCCAATTCCTCAGGCAACTGCGGCATCTTCAAAACACCGATTTTGGTGATGCTTTCTTCCTTTTCCGACAATGACATAACATACACCCACAGACGCCAAGGCTCCTGACTGTAGGCAAACATGAGTTTTTTGTCATCGTCCCCCGGCAGGTCCAGGACCAAAGCTCTGTTGTCAAACGGAAAAGGGCCACCCTCGCACATAGTAGACACCATTCTCCATTCTCCATTCTCTGTCCGGGTGAGCCACATCGAAGCAGAACACCGGACATTGCTGATCATGGGAGGCAAACATCTTCGTGCCGGGCGATTGCATAAGAGAAGTTGCCATCTCCATAGTATGGAGAGCCAACTTGGAAAAATGGAGGCTGCGGCAGACCTTCCCACTTGCCTATTTCAGGGTCAAATACCTCAAATGAGGGAGGATAACCCACCAACCGATACGAAAGAGCGTACAGTTTGCCGCCCAGCTCCACCGTCAGAGGGTCCAATTTCGCTCCTTGCAGATTAGCATCAAGCTTTCTGATCTCACTTGTCGTTGCCTGTGTTTCGAATGCTAAACATTTATATGCCAAACAGAGTCAGCACGTATAGAACCGAGGCCATAATGGCTGCTGGGTTTCACGCCGCCGGTGAAAACAATGGATCATCCACCGGCGAAGATGATAACAGCTCCGAAAGCTTGATGGTGCGGACAACATAAGCCACCCAGTCTCTCCTGTGCTCTAGAACACACATGTAGAGTGACTTGTTAGCCTCCTCTGAATCCAACTCCCACTTCAAATCCTTGGCATTCTTCTTCTTCTTCCCATCACTCGTATGCTTATGAGCCTTACGCCCGAGCTGGGGTTGCTGCCTCTCGTCTTCGCCGTACCGGGTGGCTAGGTCGGAGGAGAGGACATGTTTGCTAGTTGGGGTGTGGGAGATCAAGAATGGAAGGGTGAAATTTCAGTTGGGCATTTCGTCGAACACTTGGTGTGCATAGTTAACTCACTAGGATTTTTGGCAGATAAAGATACTAGAGCTGTGCTGTTGAGTTGGGATTGAGACGAAGCTTATGGAAATCGCAATGGCTAATGGTGATTATGTTTCTGACCTAGTGATCAATTTTGAGCAACTGGATGGAAGATGAAGAAAGGGTTTAGGGTTTATACACACAAAACCTCAAGCCCTCTGATGGGTGAACAAGCGCAGGAATGAAGAAAAAAAAAGCAGCAAAAGTAAGAAAACAAAATAACTTTCAATTATTCATTCTTCTCCCGGAGCCAGAAGAGACTTGTGATACATACAAGAGTGGTTGATACATTAATTGATATTCCCATGACATTTGTAGACTTGTATGAACTCTAAATGCATTAAAAATTTAGACATGCCTTATAAGACTTCTTAGGCAAAAATTTGGACATCTCTTTCTTGTTGAAATAAATAAATCGGTCCACATCGAAACCGACCTGCACCACACCGAAAAATTGTACAACTGAATAAGCAGTTTGGTTGCGGTTTGAAATATTATAAAACCGAAAAAATGGTTCGGTTGCGGTTTCAGCCTCAAACCGATCTGAACCGAACCGCATCCACCCTTATATAATATATAAAAAAAAGGCATGACGGAAATGTTCACACAAAATAAATATCAAAAACACAAAGATACACTACCTTAATTTAATTGTTAGGTAATCGGTAATTCATTCACATATCCTTATGGGATTAACCCTGGCAACGGCGTCATTTGATAAGACGTATTTGCACACGCATCAATTAACCCTGTCAACAAATCAATCGTAGTATAAAGCAAACAGGGATCGTTCTAAACCGGGGATCCAACTACAGGGTAGATCCACTAACCTAATATAAATGTCGAAATAAGCATATAGGGTTTAAAGGTTTGATGATTTCGGAATAGACATTGGAAATAAATCCTAAATTACCTCTATACATATTTACATGTGATCAACCAACAATCATGCAAACACAACCAAACAACCATGCAAGAACAAAGAAGACGATCTCTAATCTCAATTAAGTCCACACCGTGAGCAAATACACAACCTAAATTTGATATGCACATAAGTTCCTACGTGGTTCCTATGACATAGACATACTTTGAATTAGACTACGGGTTTCCTTCAACATCGTGACACAAACAAGCTCGGCTACATGCTCTACTTATAGGTCACACACATAAACTAATCATGCAATTACGTATCACATAAAGAATCGATGTGTTTAAGCACAAGTCCAAATCAAACATAGGTTGAAAATCGGTGAAATAACAATGACAATGCAACTTATCAACTACTTGTATCAAAGTCGAACCTTGGATGATTAACACATGTAACATCAACTACTTGAACCTTAGTTGCTCATTTAGCCAACAAAGAAAATGGAAGCCTTTACAAACTTATCAAAGACGCTGTGTAATTAGGGAAGTTAAGCACCCATATAATGTAGCCTATGATTTAAGCGAAACAATGGGCTTAAGAGTCTCAATTCCCCTAAAAGCTATTGAACTTTGTGATGATGAATGACTCGCTGTCTTAAGAATAAGCATAATGCAGCGAGTCTTTGAAAGGCTTGGTGTTTTTCCTCAAGTGGGTGCTTGAATACATCTCATGCATACCTATATGAGTTCATAGTCCTACATAAAAAGTGATTGATACTCAAAGCGGTTTTTGCGGTTTTTGATTCCGAGTTGATGCAGATGCAAGGAAAAGAAAGGTGGTCCCGAGGTTTTGCAAAGAATACACACTATATAAGCAATATATATATGGTTGAAAGGACATAGTATGATAGAATTAATGAAGGTAAATGATCAAGACTGTGAAACAGATATACAAAAAATGGCTTGAAGGTCTAAGAGTGTGATGAACACAGAATAGACTGTGGCTTAGCACAGCATGTGAGATATGAGTTCTAAAGGAAGCTTCTCTCTCTCAAGTCTTAACAAAAGAGTGGCAACCATTTCCCAATAAGACCATCAAGCAAGTGGTCCTTTACACTTCAGGGAAAAATGATTTACACAGTGCGATTGGTCCTAAGTTTTTACACAGTATTCCTCAGAATCAGACCTTTCAACTTGGAACAGAAACTAGATGATGATGCGGAAAGGATTATGTCAAATACTTGTCCACTCCGAAACGATGTAACTGCTGCTTAGTCGCTGAAAAAAAATATTGAATAACACATCAGTGATCAGCCTAGCCTAACCAACAAATCATGGAAAAATAATGAACTAGTAAAGAATGCAAGGGGTCACGCACCTGTAGTACGTACGGACATGTAAGAAATCCATGTACACTCCACATGTGTACATGAAGTCAAAGAGATTGGAAACTATGTGGGGGAAGAGGTCAAACACTACCTCTCCAATCTGAACCTTGTCGAAGGTATCTAGAGGAGTAGGAACATCTTTTGCTCTTGCATTGATTGAAGTGAGCTATGAAGTTTCGCACCAAAAAAAGTTCATCAATCGGATCATCATTTGAATAGGGTCTGAAGTTCAAGGCTCTTTTTGCCCATTCATTCTTGGCGCACGTCTTTTTTAGATCAATCTCCTTTTGGGGGTGATCCTGTAGCCAACTTTTATATGCATCTGTCCAGTACTGATCGTCAGTATTATAAGTGACCCAAGAAAGCGTTTGAAGTTGTATCAATTACCTGCCCAGGAAGGCAGTTATCTGCTCCCTGCTCTGCAAGACTGATGGAAGTAGAGGTTCTGGAAGTTGAGG
>NC_020491.1:3875290-3877973 GCF_000184155.1 Fragaria vesca subsp. vesca
TTTTTTTTTTTTTTTTCTATCTTCCCTCTCTTTTCTCTCTTCTCTCTTTTCTCCCTCTTCCTCTCCCGAGTTTCCTTGAGAACCTAACTCCCGCCGGAGCTAGCACCACCGTCCGGCCACTGATTGGACCGCCACCCGTCCCATTCGACTCCCACAGATGCCCTCTTCAAGGCTGGGCAGCTGCTACTCGGTGTGGGACACCGGAAACAACGCTTTCGGCCTGAAAAGGGGGCTGCTGTGCCACCGGTCGGAACCGCCGTATACGGCGGCGACGAGGGACATCCTTAGGTGAGTCTTGATCCTCTCCTCCTTAGGGTGCATTTAGAAAGTAAAGAAGCCAAGAAAAAAGAAGAAGATGGATCTAACATCTTACCAAAAGAATGCTAAACTAACACCAAAAGAATGTTATGATGCCCATTCTTCAATTTTGAACCCAGTATACATTAGAGAATTAAGAATAAAAATGCATTTTAGAAGAAATTTAGAAAGTAAAGAAGCCAAAATAAAAGAGGAAAAAACACTGCGAAGGCTGGGAATCGAACCCATGTGTGCATGATGTAAGTATTTATCCCAAACCAAGCCTGCAAAGGCTTTAATTGTGCTCAGGCTACACACATTAAAACATATATTGACAAAATCTCAGTTGGGCTCAAGCCCAACCAACCTCTTACCTGGCTCCGCGCCTGAGTGAAGTGGCATGTAGTGTGTTAATATATTGGCTATTCATATTCAATCACTAGGATCTCCTACTGCAGCCAGGAAAGGAAGAGATAAAAGAAACATACCTCGATCTGAGAATTCCCAATGAAGAAAGGAAAAGTGATTCAAGATCCGGAAGTCCAAGTGTTGATCACAAGTTTACATAATCAGTGGTATCACTCAAGGATCACAGGTAATGAGTTTTTTACTTGCTTGTTTATGGTAAGTTAATCTCTTTATTGGTTAATTGTCCTGAGTGAAAGATTTTTGATAAAAATCTTATGTTTAGGATTTTCCATATCAGGTTCCTTAAAGTGCTCATTTGCGGATTTTAATTATTCTAAGATATTTGATTTGGTGTTTTTCCAAACCAGGTACATTAGAATTTTTATCTGCATAAATCTTGCTTATCTGATCTTATACGTCTATGTGCTTCATCATTGGCTTCAGCATGATCAGGAAATTGAATTGCACATTTTAGAATGACTTTGTTATAGCAGTAAACTGGTGTATCAGTTTTAGAAAGTGCAAAACTGATTACTTCCTATCTAAAACGAAATTTGATCCTGTCATTGAATGACATCAGTTAAGGGGGAGTATTTTCATACTCTATAAATTGCTTCTGCTGCTTTTAGAAACTCAAGCTTTTTGGATGAATTGAAATAGACTTTGTTAAACATTGACTGGAAGTTCATTACATGTTGATATCCTTCATACAAACAGACCTGTGTGAGTTTTCTATAAACTAAGTTTCTCTTCTTACTTGCAGACTGATTGCATTTGAGATTGCTGAAGCTGTTTTTGGAAGAAGTAATAAACTGGAGGTGTTGCAGATTCAAAGAGAAACTGATTGTGTATTGTTTCATTGAATCAATAACTGAAAGTGTCTAAGTGTGTAAGAATCAGTTGTAGCAGGATCTAGTTGTGAGAGAACTAGCATGGATGAGTGTGTGAGATCTCAGTCTAGCAGGGATAATATAAAAAAATGTCACGATTCAAGGACATATGTCTTACAGATAAAAATAGAAAGCACACAGCTCAACTTTGTTATTGCTTGAATCATATTTTGCTAAATAATATAATCTCCATATAGGCGCAATCTAAGGGTTGAATTATTGCTCATAGTTTTGTTTTCATTATTTGCTAAAGATGCCGGAGAACTTACCATATATCATAGTACTGCCCCTGATGAATACACACATCAGTACCGTGAACTGGTGCAAACCCAGCTCCCCTAGAATGTCAATTTACCTAACCCGTAATGGGGTATAAGTATAACAAGACAACTAAAGTTCGATCAGCCTTAGGACCATATTAAACCTGCAACTATTCACACTTAAGGATGAGAAGTACACTATCAATCATTCATGCTCAAGACTGACTACAGAAGAGGAAAGAGCTCCCCTATGGATGCAATAGACAGAGGAAAAGAATTTATAGTAGAAATCAACATCTCATGCGAAATCTCAGATTAACCACAAGAAAAGAAAGTAAATACAATCCTCACCTCAGGGTAACAATCTTGACGAACAACTGTGTGATTGTTTGAATTCACATACACCTCACACGAAGCTCTTCCCTGATCAACAGTACTGACCACAGTTAGATAATATCAAAATGAAGAAGTAAAGCACACCACAATCACAATCACATCATACAGTAACTCATCTCAACCTTACATTTCACATGCATCTTATATACAATCCATTAGAAGATGTCAACTTATCAGCTTGTGCTGCTACTTTCTCTATTGTTTTTTGACATCTTACTTACAAAGACACGATAATAGTCATACACGGTAAGCATATTAAGTAGCACAGGGTTTTACTTTTTCTTTTCCACCATTTCGGATTATTAAGATAAGACAACCATATTGTGCATTAGATATACAAACTACCTGACAGCGCATAAGATACTTGAAAAATCAGGCGAGGACAGACTGAAACATGTATCCGTTAAGGAGCACAAACTATACAAATACTGA
>NC_020491.1:3878042-3885597 GCF_000184155.1 Fragaria vesca subsp. vesca
TGTAAGCGACCTGCTGTAAATGCAAACCATCAACCGAATCTGATGACAACAAATCGGACAATTTGATGGAACGAACAACGTAAGAGACGCGCCTTTCAGGGTGGTATTCGATGTGGCATATGTACAGAGACTTATTAGCCTCCGACTCTTTCAACTTCAACTTCTTACTTCTCTTCTTCTTCTTCGCCTTACGCGGTGGTTCACGGCAGCGTCGAAGCCGGTGACCATCGTTGGATCTGTTGGCTAGGTTGAGTGTGTGTTTGGGAGACATGGTTGGTTTTCTTTAGGTTTCGGGCCCTCTGTGTTTATTTATAGGGAGGAACCCCAACCACCCGATCCAGCTGGGTTTTGGAATAGAATTCATAAATGGGCCTTATCTGATTACGAGGCCCAACTCATTATTCCTCGTTTCACACCAAAACGAATTTAAAATGTGATCAGGGCAACCGACAGAACCCTTTGTTTCTCGCCACACCAAAAAAAAAATAAAATGCACATGCAGTTTTCCTTGCATAAAACAGCAACATGCACTTTATCGGTGTGTTCTGGAATGTACGCGGTACCTTGAGTACTGCGGTTGTCTGGAGCACGTGTTAAGCAGTGGGTGGAGAAGCTTTTAGCGCGTGTTGTGCATGACTGTCAGTAATTCTCCCTCCGCGAACGAGCCGGTGGAGGTGGGTAACTTTCTGAACAGTGAAGAGGTGTGTTGAAGAAGCTTTGCATCGGGTAATACCCGATCGGGTATATTTGCGAGGCGGGAGAATTACTCAATTACATGAAAGTGGATTACAGATCTGAAGATATGAAGAGGTAGACCGAAATCTGGAAATTCCATTCGGCGGTCTTCTGCTGGGATGACGACGGAGCTCAAGAACTAATTTGAGGAATTGTGTAACGAGGTAAATCTTTGCGCTATTTTCTTTATGTGGTTTATTTGATTTTCATGGTTAATTTGATTGAACCTGTGTGGGTTTTGGGTTAGGTTCGATTCTAAAGTTAGCAAGAAATTTGAGAGACCAGTGATACAGTGGAGAGGAGAAGACGACGAGTCTGAGAGACCAGAAACGGGACTCGGTCGTAGGTAGCCGGAAAGATCACGTCCGTCAGCTCAAATGTATGTTCTTCAACCGTTCACTCTCATTCTTTAAACCTTTTTTTTTTTTTCTTATATATGTTCTTAATGATACCAAGAGATTTAAATGCTTTGAGATTTTCATTCTGGTCAGGACTTGCATCTGATTGCCTTTTTTTCTTAGTTGTTTCTGTTTATTGATATAGTTTGTATCCTCAAGTATATTTGTGCTTCTTGCACTGCAAATTTTTACATATTAGCTATCTTAAGAGCACAGTATGAGTACCTATCACTGGTGTTAGCTAGTGTGTGTGTGTGTGTGTGTCTCTCTCTCTCTCTCTCTCTCTCTCTCTCTCTCTCTCTCTCTCTCTCTCTGAGCTTATTGTTTTGGTAAGATGTCAAATTGTTTGCTTGACACTATGAATACCGAAAATATTATCTTAAATTTTTTACTCAAAATTTAATAAACTTAAGCTTACTTGAAGCTTAAATTTTGTGCGAGGATTTTGCTTCACATGCTTACTTTAGCTTAAGGAAACTGAAGCTTTCATAAATGTCATCAGGCATAGTGAATTTTGCTTCAATTAATTGTATTGGTATGCAGATTGTGAACCAACTGAGCTGCAACCGCTGCAGAGCAAGACACCATATCACCAAGCTCCACCAAAGTTTAGTTTGCAGCAACCTAAAGAGAGTACCTTGAAGGAGTTTTACAAAGAAGCCTGTGCAAAGAGACTAAAGAGGTAATAAAGAGGCAGTGGCAGTAGGAACAGGTGATGGTGAATGAGTGATGGTTCATTCAATTTTGAAGAACCACATATGGGTTATGGGATTTGTTCCATTTGGAACAGGAATTGTGGTCGTGTTTCCTAGTTGTTGATGGGCAATTTTTCCAGTGTTGATCTGCTTGATTGTTTTACTTGATGTAGAGGGGAAATGAAATTTGGGTTTTTTTTTCTTTCTTTTCGATGCATTTTGTTATATGTTTGATGTGGGATTGCTTCTTTGTCTGTTCAATGTTAAGTTGTTCTTTAGGTCTACACTGGTGAAGATCTTATGTAATTAAGTTGTATTTGATTTTTGTTTGTTTCCCACTTAAAAGAGAGGTATCTGAGATTGTCATATCAAATGGAGATAGAAGCGTATTTTAGCTGCTAATTTGATGGTTATGAGATATGGTACTGATTTTTTTTATTTTTTTATTTCAATTGTTTTGATTAGGGATCTGTGGTGTCTCAGAATTGTTTGTCATCTATGTTAGACTAAGGTATGCTAATTTGCTCACAAATGCACTATTTTCTTTAATCTGAATTTACAAATGCCATTGCTGTTTCTTTTTTACTTCTTTGGTTTGTATATAACTTGTGCAGAGAAAGGAGAATCTCCATTCAGAGATAGGGAAAGTCTTATCGGTTCTCTCATATAGTTTTGACTGGTATGCAACTCAATCTCATTGATCGTTATGTTTGGTATTACACTCCATAGCTTGATATGATCTCCATAGATCATACGGGTCATGTTAGTTTTTGTAGGCCACTATCTTTGGTATTAGCTGCATTATTTGAATAGAATCTTATCAAATTCTTTGTTGTTCGGTTGTGTTCCTAAATCCTAACTCACCAGTACATATATAATATTGTTGCTGAACCAAAACTGAAGTTTGAAGATTTCAGGAACTCTTAAAATTATGGCCACAGTCTAGTTTCATTGTTATTATCTTGTTCCCTTCTAGCAAAGCTTGTGCAGCGTGTTAAGTTCCTGCTTCTTATTCTCTTCCCATCTTTCCAATGATCCTATCATCAAGTTTTATCTCAGAAATGATTCCTTGAATACACATGATTATTGGTCATTGCCTTATTAAACGTTAAAAACACTCCAACTGGTAGAATTCCTTAAAACAAATCCTATTGTGAACTAATCTTGCTGCAAATTACCTTCGAGTTTGAACAGATATCCATGCCCATTATCAGTTTACTAAGTATATATACACCAGGTCCCTTCACATATGCCTATATTTGGGGAACGTTTCAAATACTAAAAAGAAAACAGATTGGTCCCTGTTTTTTAGCTTAGGTTGCTGCGTTGAGCAAATCACATATGTATATTTGCATTGTTTGTTCAGTTGTTAAATGAAGTTCTGATTTCCTCATCAAGTCTGGGGTCAAAACTGAATTTAATCAATTGTTTTTTTTTATAGAAAACAGAGATCCATTCTTTTGCAATACCTTACTTCTAATTTTGTTTGTCTCGTACTGTACCCCTTTTGAGATTTCCAGACCTATATGTATACCCCTGTTTGTTCTCCTGTTAAGTTTCATGTTTACTATCAATTTGGTGGTTCTTAACTTCTCATGCTTACATGTTTCCTCATTAAAGTATATCTGAGCCAAAGCTATGTTGCCTGCTGCTTTAAAGTCTCAAACTCGAGTGTTTCTATCGTTTTGATTTTCATAAAGCATGAGTTGTTAAAGTTGTGTTTCTTGACAAACACAAAAATAGATTTACCTTTCAAGTTTTACTTCATGGCAGAACTTCTCTATAAGAAAGAGTATTTCAGTCTCTTGAAATCCCTTAATGATTGTTTTGGCTTAAAGAAGCCAAAAGATTTACAGAAAGGACATGTTTGGTTTTGAACGGTATTATTTGATTAGGCCCGGGATAAGTTATGTAGGGATTGTGCCTCCCTAGGGTGAAGAGACCAACAGTTTTGTAATGATCAGGATTCCGCTCAGTACGGGGTGTCCTCGTTGGCTTTAATATGAGGGTTTTCCGCTTGTACGGGGTGTGCTCGTTGGCCTTGATACGAGCAATGGGCTCTGACCGGAAAAGGAAGGATTTCAAGGATTTCGTTGGAAAAGAAGAATAAGGGTTTCTGAACGTTGAACAAAGTGTTTGAAAGAAAAATAAAACTCTCTGGTCTTATTGCTATTGTCGGATTTGTGTTGGGTTTATTTTTCTAATGTCACAGAGTGTGACTCAAAGTGTTGGTCTCAGTTCGTTGTTCCTTTTGCATGTTCAGTTGTTTATTTAAGTGTCCCAAAGCTGAATGTCGTCTTTGTTGAAAACTGAGTAACCTTATATCAATTGAGTCACTGATTCCATTCTCATAATTCTCAGCAGCAACCTTCATAATTTAATTCCATACTTTGAATCGAAGATGATGAGAGAGGTCAGAGAAGAACCTTCACTAGTTAGAGTTTGAAAATCCGTAACCGCATACTTTGAATCGAAGTTCCCACACCAGAAGACCATTTGCCAATTAGGTTTTCCAAAACCGACCTTGGATCTTCAGCCATGGCCTCCACGAGCTTTCGCCCATTAGGGTTTCGGGAATAGGGGAAAGAGAGCTTTGAGGACTTGGGATCGAGTGTGGGGATTGAGAGGAGGGGTCGAAAGGTTGAGGACGAGTGGAGATCGTAACAGCGGTTGAGGGAGCGGCAGAGATGGATTGGGATTTAGGAGAGAGATTGTCTGAGGTACTGAAGGAGAAGTTCTTTACCTTTTTGCGGCGGGCGGATTTGATAAGTGTTTTAACTTTTTATTTGGGCGGGCACGATAAGTGGGAAAGGGGAAATGAAAATTTAGACCCCGCCTTCATTTTTGAATTTTGATAGGAGCGAGACTTTAGATAGCGTTTCCTTTATTATTATTATTTTTTTAGGTTAGAATGGCCGATTATAGCACTTTGTGAATAAACGCTATTAATGAAGTGCTATCAATGTGTAAAATTCTTGTAGTGTAACTACACACAGGAAGCAAAATTTTTAGAAATCTTGTGAAATAAAATGTGATCGGAATAGTGAAATACGGTTACGGTAGAAAAATCACTTTAATTCGGCAACGTTAGGGTGTCAATCAAAGCGGTCAACCTTATTTACCTTAAATGTTCCTTATGGGGAGTCATATCATCGGAAGGTAAACGTCCCCTAATTTTTACATGGGTGGTTACGTCTCATCTATGTGAGAGTTTAATGTGTGGAAGGATTGACCAAACTAGGTCGCGGAGGGGTAGTTAAGAACGTTTCCGTGTGATAAGTGACGATGAATTAGGGTTGACCGCTTAGAACGTTGCCGAATACATTTGAATTTTCTATCCTAGTCGTATTTTACTATACCGTTCACATTAGACAGCCAAAATTTCATTTTGTGAAATTTAGCCATTGGAATCACAACATGCCTACTAATATGGTATAACTTGTTTAGTGAGTTTTATGTAAGTGTAAATCTTTGTGAACCAACTATACAGAGGAAGCAAAATTTTCAAAAACCTTATGAAATAGGATGTGATCGTAATGGTGAAATACGGCTATGGTTGAAAAATCACATAATTCCGATAACGTTTGATCCCCGATGGAAACGGTCAACCTTATTTACGCTGATTCTTTCTTATGAGGAACCCTATCGTCGGGAGGTGAGTATTCCTAAATTTTTACATGTGTGGTTACGTCTCATCTATATGAGAGTTTAACTTGTGGAAGAATCGACCAAACTAGGTCACAAAGAGGTAGGTAAGAGCGTTTCCGTGTGATAAGTGACGATATATTAGGGTTGACCGCTTCGATCGAGCCCCGAACGTTGCCGAATCGAGTTGAATTTTATATCATAGACATGTTTTACTATAATGATCATATCTGACAGTGGAATTTTCATTTTGTGAAATTTAGCCATCGGAATCACAATGTGTCGACTAATGTAGTACAACTTATTTAACAGGTTATATGCAAATGTACAACTTTGTAAACCAACTACACAAAGGAAGAAAAATTTTCAAAATTCTCGTGAAATAAGATGTGATCAAAATAGTGAAATACGGCTGTGGTTGAAAAATCACGTATTTTGGGTAACGTTTGGGTGCCGATAAAAACGGTCAACCTTTTTTTCGCTTAATCTTCCCTATAGGGAGCCCTATCAACTAGAGTTAAACGTCTCCAAATTTTTATGTGTGGTTACATCTCATCTATATGAGAGTTTAACATGTGGAAGAATCGATCAAATTAGGTCATGGAGAGGTAGGTAAGAACGTTTCCGTGTGATAAGTGACGATAGATTATGGTTGACCGTTTCGATTGATCCCCGAACGTTGCCGAATCAAGTTGAATTTTATACCATAGACATGGTTTACTATAATGATCATATTTGACAGTGGAATTTTCATTTTGAGAATTTTAGTTATCGGAATCACAACGTATCTACTAATGTGGTATAACTTGTTTAGTAAGTTATATACAAGTGTACAACTTTATAAACCAACTACACAAAGGAAGCAAAATTTTTAAAAGTCTCGTGAAATAAGATGTAATCGGAATAATGAAATACGGCTATAGTTGAAAAATCACGTATTTCGGGTAACTTTTGGGTGCCGATAAAAGCGGCCAACCTTTTTTACGCTTAATCTTCCTTATGAGAAGCCCTATCAATGAGAGTTAAACGTCTCTACATTTTTATGTGTGGTTACGTCTCATCTGTGTGAGACTTTGACGTGTGAAAGAATCGACTAAACTCGGTCACGGAGAGATTGGTAAGAGTGTTTTCATGTGATAAGTGACGTGAAATTCGCATGATAGGTCACATCGTTTCCAAACAACATGATGAACTTGACTAGCATGATATATGACTGAATTGGAGAAAATCTTGATCAAATTTTATAGCTCTTAGGTTGCAATCATGTCAGTTCCTGATCCTTACATACGCCAAAATAGAGAGATTGGCATAAATCTTCTAAGCATCTTGGCAGATATGGTGGGAGCCAGTGCAAGCTTTAGTAAGCCAGAAATGCTAACCATGTAAATTTTAGTCATGGAATCAAGACACTACAAGCTTTCATATGTGATTCAGAACAATTTTACATTTTAGGAACCCTTTCTGAATGATTTATAGTCTCCATGGAAGGTTGGTCAATTTCATCTTCAAAATCATTGCTGGATTACTAAAAACTTCAACATCCACCTGTCACATGGTGGAAATGGTATCGCAAACTACAGACATTCAAATAATACAGATGAGAAACTTAGAAAGGATCATTCTTACACACAGATTTGAACTTTGTTCACATATACTAATACTAGCTTTACTATAGAAGTATATATAACAACTAGGCTCGAGTCATGATGTGTTAAAGTTCAGTATTGACAAATTGGACTTAACTAGAGTTGCAATCTGCAAATTACTTGTGAGCTATTCCAGTCAATATCAATGCCATAAGATGTTAAGAAAGATGAAAGTGTACCAGGAATTAATCTCTGTTGAAATTTTTACTCCATTTCTTGTTTATCTTGTTTATAGATAGAATTTCCAGAGACGGTGCCATCCAATTCAACGAGTCTCTCATGTAACAATTTGTCACTGCCATTGTGGAACTTTTCCGCTCTATTATCTTTCATGTCCAAATGCTTGAGACTAGGCAATGGTGCAAAACAGGTCTGCCTCGTATCTTCTGAAAAGAGGGTATCCTACAGCATTTCCCACAACAACATAAAAAAAAAA
>NC_020491.1:3885617-3892528 GCF_000184155.1 Fragaria vesca subsp. vesca
TTTTCAATATTGCTTTTTGCCTCCTCTTTATAGTCATCACAGTCTTCCGCGACATTCTCAGTACTGAATCCAGCTGCTGGTAATAATTCTCCTCGCTGAACCGGAGACCACTGTCATCAATTTCCGGATCAATATTCATCCTCTATTTCAATTCAGTATAAAACAGCAATGATTAAAAATCTTGTCACCATCTGCAGAAATTTACAAGAGTAACATGTCAGATAATGGTAAGAAAGGCATTTACACTTACAATAATAATGGTAACGGTCACATTCTGCGTATAGGAACATGATTGCAAGAAAGTTCGATTCAACTTTGAAGGCAAACCAGCCATGACTGTCTCATGGAAGACCACAGAGAATAAGTATGGCAGCTAGTACAAATGAAGGACCATATTTTCAACCTCCCAATTTTTCTGGCCATGAATATCTTAACGTGGAATGTCTATAACTAGTACAAAATGAAAAAGTAACTATAATTTTCTTCACTACCATAATTAAGCAAGCTAACCATTCAGTTGTTCATAGTCGTGTCGATTGTCATGGGAGGGCAAGGGAAGGTCTGATTTTAAATTCTAGGTACAGATTGTATCATTCTCAATAAATAATAATGGCAAAGAATGTATTTCTAGCTTCTGCATTTTGCTGCAAGACATATCCGGTATGTAGATATGATGCTTACCACAATGGTAGTGGGATCATAACTTGCAATTGTAACAATGACAAATTTGAATTCTAGTATAGGGTATTAGAATAGTAGCCTCGGTTGCTATACTTAACAACCAATACAAGGACAACCATATAATGTAAGCTAAGGGACATGCAACTCTCACATTGCTTATCGAACTGTTCAAAACAAAATAGTTGAGCCGAAAGGAAAAGGAATCACCTTCTCTGTAATCTTTCTGAGATACTTTATCATTCTCAGGATCTTCCCCGGTTGAAGACAACTCATGATAATAATTCTCCATCAATCCCATCCATCTTCATGTGATCTACCCAAACAAAACGGCCCGTAAGCATTACAGACATTACAGAACTACGTTTAACAACACAGCAGTACTTCAATTTGAATTCAATATAAACCATAACAATCAGATCTCGATATTTCTAAACAGAAACCCAGTTCCAGTAGTTTACAATTCAGGAAATTGCATTATAGATAGACGATTTCAATAACAATTTCATAACAATCACTGACCTTCATCAAAACGGGTACGAGAAATCCAATCAACTATTATCCAGTTGAGTTTCAGATCGTCTCCCGGTATGACCATCTGGATCGACAATATTCAGAGGACTCGCGACCAATTTCTATTCCTCACTCTCACTCGTTGTATAACCGCCCGCTCTTACGAAGTTCAATAGATACGATTTAGCGCTATAGTGTTTCCCATCACAAACCTTCATCAACACAACACACCTCCGACAACCCCGTTTCCAGATCTACCTAAACCGATCTGCGAATTCGATCGGTGGATCCAGGTTGCTGAGGAATTTGAGTTATTTGACTTGTACAAAAATAAGAAACAAAACTAGAGTCCCTTAAAGCCCACACACGACGCAAAAAAAAAAAAAAAAAACCTAGCTCTGTGTCCACGCGAGACGCGCGCTTGGCGCGTGCTTCTTATCAAAAGTAAACATTTGTAATGTCACCGCTTGACAAAGTCAAACGACAGCTGCAGTAGTACTGCATACACAGCAGCCGTTCCCATTAAATTAACCGACAAAACCAAGTCAAGTGGCCCAAATAAAAATAGAGCGGCCCAAATAGGGCAAATGACGGTGCGTTTATAAATGGAGGTTTTCAACGTGGAAAATCCAAAGTCTGATCCCAAATTGGCATAGAGACGTCTAAATAGGATATATGTGTATAAGTTAACATATGTGTATAAGGTGTGATGGGCTAACCTTTTTTTTTGTTTCTAACCATACAAAAAATTAGATTTTAAAATTATAAGAAAATTTTTTAGAACCCTTTTGAGATTATCAACGATTTAGCACATATTTTTTCACTTCGAGTTATTATAACTCACTAAAAATCAATGTTTAGTCAATTTTTCTTCTCAGATTTCCTCGTTTTTTTTTTCAAATTTTCGTCAATTTCCTCAATTTTTTTTTACTGCTATCGATATTTCTCGAAATCTCTAACGAAATCATTTCCATTTTTATGAGAGTCGATACTTCCATAATCGTCGGTATTTTAGTCCTGGGTTGAGCATAAGGAGCTTGGTAGTGGTTTTTGCATGTAGGGGTCGTTGTTCAAGTCCATTGTAGTCCCCTTTATATAGGATTGTAGTTGAAGACTGAGAGTCCAAAAATGACCCCATGCCTTCTTATTTTAGCATGAGACCAATAATCTCGATCTCTTACTAAGCTATTCTTGGCTAAGAGTTCATGACAAAATATGGCATTGGGTTTGCCTTAAGCTTATAAGGTGAAAGTTGTGAAAACAAGGGTTGAGGTTTGAGGCACTACCAGGACAAGCCTTTTAGCTGACGAAAAAGTTTCGTCGGCCTGTTACCTAGGTGACTCGTGATGCTAGTGCTCCATGTCTAAGAGCATAGGGTGACGAGATGAGGTATCCGTTACAAGCCTGTGGAAACTCAAATTCAAGCTTGGTCCTCGACTCTCAAAATGTTTTGGACACTTAACATTTGACCTCTATAGGCCTTGCAAAATGAGAAAGTGGCTGGGTTTTGCAATTAGATAAAGGGATAGTTATATTTAGTTTATATTTTGTGTTTTCAGCAACTTTCTACTTACCCTTGACATGAAATGCTAGGATCATCAGAATATCTAAACTAGTTCATGCCTGTCTGTATTTTGATATTTATGTTTCTAGGTATGCCAGCTTATTCACATCGAGCTAAGAGTGTTCATGTTCATTTCAATCATATAAATATATAAACTTTATTTCCATAAAATAATAATAATAATAATAATAATAATAATAATCTCATTTCAATGCCTCCTTCTGATCGATCAGCTTGACTCGTTTGATGTGTTTTCTATGCTTGGAAAATCATGGACTGCATGCTAAGTATAAAAACCATTCGTGTTTCTTATTTCATACTAACCCGACATCAAACACATATAAAGCCCAACTATGAATCTTGTTCTGAACACGAGTCATATTAGTTCAATCTACATCGAGGGCTTGAGGCTTTTATGTGCGTGCAAAGGGGTTTTTTTGTTTTTGTTTTTGTTTTTGGGATATAAAAAGAAAATTTAGTACACTCAAAGTTTACAAAGGAAAGAGCAAGCGAAACTTCAGGAGGAACACAACCCCCTCCCAAAAGCAACGATAGTCTAGCCTATGACCTAAGTTTGCAAGGAAATTGCTTAAAAGTTAAACTAATGAAATCAAAAACACTCTTTAACCTCTTGATGTCTTGTATAATGTCAAAAAAGAAAAAAGGAAAAAAAAAGCCTCCATGGCGGATCAGTATCTACTGTATCTTCATTGACGACACTAACTACCAAGGGTTTTAGATACCACTAACTACTAAGCCACTTGTGGTGGTTGAGTTTCGTTAACAAAAAAATGTGATTGATCACGACCTTGTGTTTCGAATGAATGAAAGTATCATATGATATGTATGCAAAGCGATACATCTGTGACCTTTTGCTATTATCATTAGGAAGCATTATTGAGGTCGGGTATGAATGTTTGTGTCGTAAGATCCACAACTCGGTTTAGCTCTTTTAGAATGATTTACACCTCAAACACGAGTGGTAGTGATGTGCTTAGGATTTATGAGGAAACTAAACATATCCTATTTAGTTAGGGATATCCACATATTCTTTGCTAATTTCAGACGATCAAAATGAGAGGTTGAATAATCTTGAGTAAAATATTGTGTAGTCCTTTTGGTTTGGTTAGAAGTCGACATCTGTTTAGTCCTTATAGTTTTATTTTAATCTGAATAGTCCTTAAAGTCAGGATTTTTCATCAAAATAGTCCTTATGGTTTTATTTTAATCTGAATAGTCTTTAAAGTCATGATTTTTCATCCAAATAGTCCTTATGGCCTTTAACTGAGAAAATTATCGGAATGACTATTTGGATGAAAAATCATGACTTTAAGGACTAAGGTTAAAATAAAACCATAAAGACTATTTGGATGAAAAATCATGACTTTAAAGACTATCCAAATAGTCCTTATGACATTTAACTGAGAAAATTAACGGAATGACTATTTGGATGAAAAATCATGACTTTAAGGACTATTCAGATTAAAATAAAACCATAAAGACTATTTAGATGAAAAATTGTGACTTTAAGGACTATTCAGATTAAAATAAAACCACAAGGACTAAACAAATGTGGACTTTAAACCACAAGTACTAAACAAATTTCAGTTCAATAATCTTTATAGTCATATACCTTCAGAGCCCACGGATTGTTTTTTGCAGCCTTTTGAAGGTCGATCTCTTCCGAGTTATGCTCGGTCTCCCACATGTCATATGCCTCTTCCCATATGAACCCTCCCTTGTACTTAACCATTCTATTCTGGAGCCTCTCAGCAATCAAGGCTGACCATCCAGCCCTTCGCTTTCTCTTTAGTAGGAAATAGTGGTAGTAGAGTGCATAGAACTACTCACTAGTCAAAGAAACATTTCACAAACTCTTAGAAAAAAATATCGATGATGAGAATTACGAAAAAATGGAGTGTTTAGGATCCTTACTGTCATACCTCGGTCCAGACGTCAACGAGTTTTAAGTACCGGACGTCGAACCTAAGACGTGAACGAGTGTTACAAAACTGAACATAAACAAATGCACTATCTTCTAGGCTCTTCACTATAGGCTTGTCGTCTACCCTTTTCTCGGCTCGGTACAACCTAAGTACTTTTTTGCAAAAAAATATCAAAGATGGGTGGGTGAGCATAACCACGCGCTCAGTGAGTAAACCAATGTAATATGCCCGCAAAGCCATGTCATTTTACACACGCTACAAAATATGTATATCGTATACACCACTTCATGCAATTCATCACATCGCATAATCCTTTCTTATTGGATATTCTTCAATTTAGTGATCCTCACGGGAACCTAATGACCTTCAAGTCCTATGCCACCGTGTGTCACATTCTTACTTCGGCATAATCAATAGAAGTTCACATGTTTCATGATTAGTCAAACAATAAATCCAACACGTACATATATATCAACTCCGCATATTTCGCAAATAGACTTGTTTCACTAGAAAACAGAGAGATATTTCGTAAACATATCAAAATTATGTTTTTTGACTATTTTAATAACAAATAAGAATATTTGAAACATACTACACAAATCTACTCAATTGTCAACACGACTCCCCACCAAGAACATCGATCGTAAATCGAATCTCCTAAAACGAGTCAGTAGAAGTCACTGTTGGATCTAACCCAAACCTCAAGGATAGAAAGACGACATCGATACAAATCTGTAGCTCTTCACGGATTCAAAATCGAAGTTACGGATCAAAAATTATAATCCGCCGAAGTTCTAAATCGAAAAACTTTGAGAGAGAAAAAATGACGATGAAGAAACGTAGAGAGAGAGAGAATGCACAAAAGCTGATCAGTTCAGCTATTTATAGAAGAGTGAAGCCGACATTACTAAGTCGGTCGAGTGGGTTTTGGTCATGGCAAAAGGACACTTGTCATCATCTAATTGGTTAGATGACATCACTTTTCTCCCGCCATGTGACATTTCTTATGTCTAAATAAAATGATCTAATATCTAACCATTGGTCTAAAACCTATAATAGGTTTGAGATTTATGAAATATAATCTCTAACTCACTGTCTAAGTTGAGCTAAAATATGATTTACATAAAATATGTCATATTTTAATTCAACCACATAGTACCAAAACCTAAAATTAATGAGTGAGTGGGTGTGGACAAGTGTCATAGTTTATTAATATAAAATAATTAATGATTAAAATATGTTTGAGTTTTTACTTCATTTAAGATCAAACAATGATATAAAAATTAAAATAGGTTTGGGTCTTGACTCTATGGGTTAGAGATGCAAAACCTATATGAATATTTGTAGGTTTGGTTAGCCTAAAATTTAAATTTAGGTTTGGATTATAGATCAATAGTGGTCAAATTCTCTTGGTCACTAAGTAAGCCTTTAGACCAATAGGAAGCTACCACGTCAACAGTTCGGATAAGTTTCGATGAAACTTCGAAAAATCGTTAAAAATATCTCGAGATTCCAAAAAATTTACCAAAAAAAATACGACGAACTCGTGGCGACCTCTACTTTCTATTTCTAAGAAGAAAAACACATTTTAAGAATTTTAAAAATCAGGATGTTACACTTACTTGGTTAGTGACGCAAATTAGGCTTGCTTCACCAATTGAATACTATAAGATTTCATTTGGATTTAATTAAATCCTCCATTAGACATTAGTGAAATGTATAATATACGGGTTTTACAACTAAGTAACATAATCCCCAGCTAGAAACAGTCATACTATGTCTAACAATTTACCATATATCTATTTTCCGTCGGGAGCGGTGCTGTTCACTTTCTACAGTGATTTTACTGTTCATATTCTACAGTGTTGGGCCTCCGTGAATTGGACCTTCGTGTTGGATTTTTTAAGTTTTTCTCTAGAGTCTTCTTACTCTCTCTCGCCGAGATTTCTTTCTCCCTCATATTCTCCTCGCGTCAGACTGTCCAGATTCTTCTCTGCCAAAACTCTCAAACTCTCTAGAAATACTTCTCTGCCCAAGATTTCTGCCTCTCCCTCAAACTCTTTTCAATACAAAGATTACAAGATCAGAAAAGTTTCTCCCTTTTTGCCAACTGCTCTCATTCTCTCTTTATTCTTCGTCGCCCAATCACTGCAATTGTCAGCAAAATCCGATCCAATTTATCGTATTCGTATCGATTGGTTGAAAGGTCT
>NC_020491.1:3898518-3911250 GCF_000184155.1 Fragaria vesca subsp. vesca
CTAGCATCTAACGCTCACGTTGCACCATAATGACATTTTACCTCATTATGGTGGAAAAGACGGTGTATAAATATACGCGTATATCCCCTATATAAATTATTATTTTTATATAGGGCTACAATGATTGCGTCTAACGCTCACGTTGCACCATAATGAAATTTTACCTTAGTATGGTGGAAAAGCACGTATAGCTAGCTAGCATTCTCTCATATACATATTATTCTCATAATCATCCACATATGGATATATTTATATATACTCACCGAAATTCTCAATTTCGGTTATTCTCCAACAACATAAATTATTTCGCATGCACATTATTTAAAACAAAAGTCCACTCACAAATTAGGCCTAAGCCTGATGTCGATCTGGGGCCTCGTCAGCTCGAGCCTCCTCACGACCTGTTCCAAATATAATATTAAGTTCTCAGCCGAAATTCCAATATTTACACAAAATAGGCAGAAATTAACCGAGAGCCATTAACACGCTCATCATTGCCAAACTTCGAAATGGTCCACATTTCAACCCTAGAACCAGCAGCCGTAACTACACCTTCCCACAGATTAAACAACTTAATCAAACGGCCGGATTCTACATAAATTAACCGCCAAAAATACTAACTTCGGAAATTCATAAACCTATCCAAAACTCATCCAAAAATTCCATAACTCACTTCAATAAACTCCCCTTAATATTCCAAATTTAACAACATTAAAATCTCCCAACCGGCGGCGGCTCCGCCGGCAGTGGCGGCCGGAGGTCAATTCCGGCGACCTCCAATTCCTATGAAATTTTAACAACATCTTCCTCTCATCATGCTCTACAACTTTCCTAACTAGCACAAACCCAAAATCCAAGCCTAGCTATGCCAATCGAACAAAAACATCAAAAACGCCCTAGAGCTTCCACCTCAAATTTCTCCTTACCTGAAGCAAACCGGAGTGAGTCCTTTTAGGGCAAGGCTGCTGGGTTGGAGACCTACAAAACCATACCAAGCTTGCCCGGATTGGTGGCCGGAGCAGGGAGTTCCGGCGAAAAGCTTCCTGGCGTTTCCGGCGGGTTTTCTCCTCTTCCGGCGGGTTAGAGGCTCGGGGGCTAGGCCGGGGAGGGAGAGGAGGAGATGGGGGTCCGAACTGGGGTGGAGCAGCAGCAGCTGGTGGCCGGACGGCGGCAGGAGAACGGCCGGACGGACGGGCAGCGGGAGAAAGGAAAAAATCGGGGAGAGAGGGAGAGAGAACCGGGTAGAAAAGAGAGAGAAGAGAAAATGGGTTTGGGCCTCACACCCCAAACCGGTCCACCCTTTAAACAACCCAATTCCAAAAATGAAACACCCCGAAAAATAATACCCGAATAAAAATTACCTTTTACTAGCTAAAATTTACTATTTTTACCGTCGTCGTATTTTCCTCATACGAATAATCCTCCGCACATAATCGTCCCCGAAACCCCTCTAGGGACCAATTAAACTATTTACTCAATGATCGAGACGGTAAAATTCTTATTATATTCACGCTAGTAAATAAGGTAAAAATATAAGGGTCGGGATGTGACAACCATAATGGAGAAATAACTGACGAATGAGTATCATTGATCAAATGATCAAGTTGTGCCAAACTCGCATTCTTCCTTTGCGAGTATGTATCGAACCAAGTGGCCTCCCCTTAAACCGTGGGAGCCACGGCCTAGCGACACCATCTACCACATTTGTGGTGTCACCATGCCACCATCTATGGGTGACGACATGCCCTTTTATCCAGATATCAACATGTCCTTATCCGGACATCAATCCTTGCATGTATGTTTGCAGCATGCATATGTGATCTCGTCGCTTTAGGGAACTTGATGAGACACAGTAGGGACAAACCACGACAATTCCAAGTCGTTTTACTTGAACATTCGTGTTCTTATCTCCCCCTAACAACGGGAAGACTGGCTCATTAAAGTGACATAAAAGAGATTGCCTGTCAAGGTCATTATATAAGTGGACTATAGTCGGAAGCTTATGTCTTATTCAAAGACAATATTCATCAAATAACACATCATTGTGCGCTTGTGGAGGCGCAATATGGCACATACAACATGTGGACGATATAAATTCAGAATGTTAACTCAATCTTAACAAATATGCATACCGTTACGACCGTAACATAAAGAATTGAATGATGGTGGGCAAAGATGAATAAGTAAAATTATGACCCTGCTACAACCCGTAGTCGTTGGTCTTACAGGTCAAAAAAAAAAAGGGCTGGCCTCACTGCTGGGACCGGTTGAACCAACCGCCGGCATCACCGGACCTTTGTTTTACACTTCCTTTAACGGTTCACTATTTTCCAGAGCTCCAAACGCTACCAAACTTTGTATGCAGGTAGAAATGGGTGTTAGGATTACAAAACCGCCATAATCAACGACGGAACCGGACGGAAAAGTGTCTAATCGGCTGTATGAGTCGCTGGACATCCGTGAACACTTATATTGAGTGGTTCACCACCTTCCAGGTCTCCAAATGCCACCAAATTTTGAGAATAGGTAGGCCTGGATGGTAGGAATCAGTGACCACAAACAGAACGTCAAGAACCGGTCTAAAAGTTGATGAACCGGATCTCACAATGACTGGTCCGCAAGCTGAAAAACGGGAAATTCTAGGTTTTGTCAACTTTTCAATCATTGTTATGGTTCCCCATAACATCCAATTGTTATGGCTTGAGTTAAACCATTATGAACATCACCATAGCATTATTATGCCTCAAAGTAAACAATGAGAAGTTATCTAGGCCAACATCTTATGTATCATTCTTATAGAATCACTCATAAACATTGTAATAAATGTCTGACTTAGTGAACAACGACTTAGCATCTTGTTTATATGCTAGTCTCTACATTTCATTGTCTTTAGCATAGGAGGGTGTCGCTCCTAATCTTTGCTAAAAAATAGCCTTTACAAAACAAGTAACGAGCATGACCAATGTGAGATCATAGAGTGTTCTTTTGCGTCATATTTTCTTGTGAAAGCATGAGTATTGCCTCCATTGTATAAGAGGATGACGCGGACGACTTTAATGCCATTTATAGGCTTTGAGCATTGCTCATGGCTCCACCAAGTTGTATTTTGGTGATCTTTGATCTCAATGGTTACTTTGCTCAAAAGAAAGTGATGTCCAAGAGAGTCTTGACTCTTTAGTATACGGATCATCAAAACATGTCCGAAATTGTCACAGACGATATATGTTAAAGCCTACATGAGTCGATGTCTCCATTCTCATCATTGGTGACAATAATCGATTCAATTAACCGAATCTTAGTGACTCATGGATGTTGCGCATTCATTATAGTGATACATAAGAAATTCTCATCAATTCTCACAATGTGTTTCCAGGTGATAAACGTTGGCGTGAATATCATTAAGTCATAGCACGGTTCGATTGCTTCCTTATGCATAAAATGTGTGACTTGAATCATAACGCCATTAGGCATTGAAACTTGAGCATTAATCCGCTCTTTGATTATTTGTGATGATTTAGTCATCGTCGTCACAACGGATTTATAAAGAACTAAATCTATGAATAATTGTTTATTCCTTGCAATAAGCTAAGCACTCAATCTCTCTATGACACATTCATATACCAGAATGTAGAGACAACAGTCTTATGTCAAGACATAGAAACCGAAATATAACAATTTCGATGGAGATTGAAAAAAAAGAAAAAGAAAAAAAAGTATTTGAATCCTTTAGAGTGCATTACATGACGTGTAATTCTATATAAATGGACGAAATAAGGCTTAGAACATGCCAAAACTTGGCAAAATTTGTCGTGAGCACTATATATAGGGGCGGCACCACCGCCAATGGCTCACTATTGGATCTTGTAAAGAAAAAGGAGGATTTTTTTTCAACATCCAATTTTGGATGACATTTAGTGTAATGCAAATTTTCTTTTTGCAATTGTGAATCCGCTCAAGAGTGTAGAAGACTACTCTTGATTGTAATATCTTTGCAATTGTATAAGTGTGCATTGTTCCACACCTGACATTACAAATCCTCTTTTGATCTAAAATCGATGTGCATTGTGCAACATGATGATATTTTAGCCTTTAGAAACGCCACCTTATAATAACTGGTGGTCCAATGTAGTCCAATGTAGCATCATGTTGTAATGCGATATATTGCATTAACATATAGCTTATGTAGATCGAACCATATGTGCAAGACAAAATTCGAATATAAATGCCAACAATTGTGCATATCGAGGTCTTGACCATGAATTTAAAATATAACGACTGAATAACTTTAGTCAAATATGTGAGGTATATGCCTTCACAAAACTTGGAAAAATAAACAGATTTGTAGTCACTTAGACTATTAGATCGAAGTCATGCACTTCATATTTTCCGCAATGTACCTTTTGCTTTTAAATCCATAACTGTGAGAATAATATTCTCTCTTCTTCCATATAGTGAGTTTCTTGTTTTAAGAACATATATTTTTTTGTATACATTGACCATATTATTGCTTTCTTTGCAATTAGTGAATCGATGTATAATCACATCAATAACATGATTTTTCTTTTACTAGCTCAATCTTTATATGACATGTGGGGTTCGAGGCGTTGACTCTCCCTCTTTTCAGAATTCATGACACGAAATTCGTCACTTTTTTTTTATGTCAAATTTAAGGCTCATGTTTCGGTCAATTATTTCAAACAACAAGATGGAAGATTGTCTATTATCGATATATGATAATTAATTCCAAGTATTGAATTTTGGTCAAGACCAAGGTTTATGGTAACTCAATTCAACGTAAACCGTGACAAATTCCGTCACAAATCGATATTAACCGTGACAATTTTCGTCACTAATCGATGTTAACCACGACAATTTCCGTCGCAAATAGATGTTTGTCCCTTTATAAACCACGACAAATTTATCATAATACCGTGACTTGCCAAACCGTCACAAATTTCAACTTTGATATGAGGGGTCCCAATCCCTCAATATCGTCTCACGTTATAAAGAAAGGTGGGATGTAGAAGAAGGTTACGAAGCTCAGCTATGAAATTAAAATTCAAAAGCGGCAACTTTTATAAAAGCTTACTTGGTAGTTTGCCGTGTAAGAGAAGTTGCTCTTGTAATTTTCATACTTACTTCCACGTGCGTGCAGAAAAATGGCTCGTGCAATTCCATCGCGATCAGTCACGCGATAAATTTTTTGAAATGAAAACATATGGTTAATAATATTCACCATATATAAAAAAACAGTAAACTAATTAAAGAATTACTTCAGTAAATAAACTGATTTTACTGATGGGGTAAAAAGGATTTTACCCGGAGGGGCAAATTTACCGGTTTGCCCCTCGTATATTCAGTTATGAGAGACGGAGCGGGTCCGATCTTCGAATCCGAGTTGGTGGCGACCGCAGGTCGACGGGCCAGAGAGCTAGGATGGCAGCGCCGGATTGGGATCGGAAGCACGGCGTCGAAGTGATGCTAAGTGCCCAGAGTAGATTTCTGGGTTTGGCTCGGATCGGGTCGGAGCTGGGCTGTGCCTTGAGGGGCGCCGGCGCTGGGAAACGAGCGGCGAGGGTTGCCGGATCGGGGCTGGGCTGAGCCTGGAACTTGGCTGGTGAGGCCTGGCCGATGCTTCGTCTGTGTGTGGGGCTAGGTGGAGGTGATGAAGGGTGCCCAGATCAGATTTCTGGGTGCATAGACCATATCCCGGTTCTGAGAAAACCAGTGTAGTGGATTCTGGGTACAACTCAAGGACGCCGGTAGTTGATCGGAAAAAGGAACAAAGCTAGCAGGAAGCCCGGCAGCAAGAAAAAAAAAAAAAAAATCTAGGCTTTTTGTTTTTTTTTAGGTTTCTAGGGTTTTCGTTATCAAGCTCAGGTTAGAGCGTAGTGTTGATAACGTGTTGAAAGAAAAAAAATAACGAGAATAACGGTCTATTCATTCATTGATAGAAAAGTCTATTTATAAGCATTATATAGAGTCTTTCGAATGATCTAGAAATTCTATCAACTGTAATCTATTCTAATAAGGAAACCGGATTAACCAATCCTACGTGTATTAGGGCAAGACACATAACGAGAATGACGGAAATATAATTTCCTTAAACACTATTATATTTATTCTCTCTAGACTTTCCAATTCAATAATAATTGATTACATTCTTTATTATTTTTCTTATCTATTTTTCTTTTCTAATTTCTTTTTATATATATATATATATATATATATATATATATATTAATACATGTTAAAAACTGTTTTAGTTGTTTAGATTATTTCTATTTTATTTATTTTTCTAGGAGAGTTTTTAGCCCATAAACCAAAACTTGGCCCAACATCAATTAACCCAAAACCTGAGCCCAAACTAAAACATTGTTTAGAAAGTGTTGTCGCAGATGGTTAGACAGAAAACACGACTTAAACTCAGAAGCTTGTCCTTCATCTTCACCGACTTTCTCCTCCTCCAGATGCTTCTCAATCCGGAACCATGATCAGTCTCATCCGAAATCTTGCTCAACCACCTTGAAACCCAAAAACCGACCTAGAAAATCTTAAATATTAGCAGCCGACCTTGCCAAGCAGGAGGTGTCAAATTCTTAGAGCTCGATCGATGACTCCTTCAAGCTATTTTGCAGGAGCTGGAACCTTAGGAGCCTAGAGGTGGCGGGTCTAGGAGCTAAATGGGTAAGTACTCAGTTGAACAAATCAATTTTGCTTCTTGTGTTCATATCTTAGGGATTAAGTTTCTAGACTCTTTAAATAGCTGTTTTTAGTATTTTGGAGATAGGTCTTCTAGCAATCCTCATACTTAGAGTGAGGGAGAGATACCTTGGTGTAGGAACTCAGGTGTGATTCTATTTTGGTTTGTTTGTGAAATTTGATTGAGATCACTTTGAGACTTGTTTATGATTGTTTCTTTGATTTAAAAAGTTATAATTGAGCATTGGTTCTGATTTTGTTGTTGTGAAAAGCTGTGTGTGATAAGCATGATCATTGAATTCCTTGGTTAGCCAAATCAGTTCTCTATTGTAGAAAATCAAGTTATGCAGTGGCTGTTGTTGTTAGGATCCTAGGTCTTGGAAACTTGCCTTAAAATTTGAGATAGACTTGTATCAGTAAATTTTTTTAAAACAAAAACTGTAGCTGTATCTAAAATTCGAAATTCCATAAGTAATTGTAGAAATATCCTTTTTGTGTGATTCCAGTTTCAGATTGTTCTTTGGGATGTCTATTTCAAATGTTGTGAAGACCATCTTTAAATTCTTAGCCAAACTGTGTCGTTTTTAGTCTGAAAGTTTACTGGACAAAAAGTCAAGAAGTTATCTTGTGATATCAGAATTTTGTTGTTTTTAGTTGCACTTTTTGTTTCTTTGTAATCTTTGTTGTTATGCAATCATAGATGTATTGAATTTAGAATATCATGTTTGTGATTTGTTTATGAAAGCAAAGGTAAAAACTAAAGGTTGAGGATGCTTAAAACTAGCTATAAGATTTAGAAGTACTTTTATTGCTTCTTTGAGTAGTAGTGTGATGTTTGAGTAGGTTCCTTTACACTAAAAGTCTGTGATTTCTGTTTGTTTGACACCAGAATGTCTATAATATGTATCTAGAAGTTTAGTTCTGCATATAATCCATGGTTTTACTTTCAGATACTTTAAATAGGCTTCTAGCAGAAATTTTCCAGAAAAACTCAAAACTGAAGCTGAACTTTGAAAATTCATAACTAATTCAAGAAAAATCGTTTTGGGGTGTTTCCAACTCTCATAGTTTCTTCTGTTTTCCTGCTATAAGTCATTAGAAGACCTCGAAGTCAAATATGAACAGATTTATACAGTTTTCAGTATGTTTGTAACTGGTACAGAAAATCATGTTTAAGTACAGAAAAGCATGTTTCTGTAAAATATTGTTTTGGTACTTTATTTCTTGTTTCAGCAGTTTAGCTTAGACTTTTTAACTAATGATTCATCTTTTATTAGGAGCTTGAAACTTAAAGTAAGATCCGACAAAGGTAAGAGGAAACTTAGGGAACCTCAATACTTGCTTTATATTTTGTTATGTGAATTACTTCTTTTTGGTGAAATCATTGTTTTCTTGCTGCATTCTATTCAGAATGTGGAGTGGTTTTTCATTTGTTGCATAAGGAAGTATTAGTGCTATGCATAAAGCACTTTGGGTAAAGAAGTTAGAAATTTTACTTTTGTGTAGTTGAGTCCATATCCTCAGCATGAACCATATCCCAGGTATGCCCATGTTGATGCGCAAGTAGTATAGGTTATGAAAAAGGGTAATTCAGGATTGGCGAAAGGGGAATGGGCAAGAGGACTAGCAAAAGGGGTTACGTGAGTGAGTGGGAGATAGTTCATGTAATTAAATACTCCAAGCCACCCTTTGTGGTAAAAATACATGGTATGGGACATGTAGGCTTGAAGTATTTTGTTATATGAACTATATGGGGCAGATTATACATATGCATACATGTTGTCTCTTTGACTGGTATTGTATTGTTTGAAGAGGTTTTGCCTTCTATTGGGCTATTTATGCTCGCCCCTTTAAATATTTTGCAGGTAATAAACAAGTTGTTTGAAGTTGGTTTCTTGCAAAGATGTTTCTTTTTAATTTCCTGTAAAATATGTGTGCTGTTTGCTTTCCCTTAGAATAAGATGTAGACTTTCTTAAATTTATCTTTATAAGTTACTTTTTATAATGAAGAATAAAATTTCAGTTACTTGGTGTTGAGTTGTTCTTTTCCAATTTTTTTCATATTTTGATTATGGAAATTCTATTCTATAATTGAAATATGAGTTGCACCTCAAAAAAAAAAAAAAAGAGGTGTGACAATATTGAGCAAATTTGGAGGTCACAATAGCCACACTCCTAAAAATAATAAAATAATCATTCAAGGCAAAATAAATAAAGGATTCGAATTCTCTGTTTAAATTTGCTTGAATGTCTTATAACCATTAGATGAAGTAATGATGACATAAGGATGACATGATTGTCTTAAATTGTACTCAATCCAGTGATTAGAAGTCATCCAAGCAAATCCAAATAGAGAAACCAAATTCATAAATAAAACAATCTGTATGGCGAGAAACAAAGGGTTCTGTCGGATGCCCTGATCACATGGCTCATTTTAAATTGGATTACTTTCAGTTTATACTTCTGAGGTTTAGGGTTGACATCGTTTTACCCCTCATACTTTTAATTTTGAAAATTTACCTCCTAAAGTTTCTAATTTTCATAATGCTAAAATTACATCCAATTTGGAGGTTAAATGCTAGCATGAAATCTTAAAAAAAAGGTTCTGAAAGGTGATTTATGTTGTTATATGACTATTTTAAAATTACGTCCAATTTGGATGTTAAATGCTAGCATGAAATCTTAAAAAAAAGGGTTCTAAAAGGTGATTTATGTTGTTATATGACTATTTTAGCGCTTTTAGAGAGTTATGAAGTTAAAATTAACGTCTGAATTAGATAGAATTTTAGCAATTAGGCATAATTTATAAAAATTTGAAACTTTACGGAGTAAATTTTCAAAATAGAAAATTTCGTAAAAGTCCTCTTTTCAACATTTTCTTCTACACAAGTCCACCATAATCTTTTTACCCACATAAGTCCACCTTATCACCCAAATTCATCAGCTTAATATTATTTTGTACCCAAAGTACCCTTACCTTCATTCTCTCTCTCTCTCTCTCTCTCTCTCTCTCTCTCNCTCTCTCTCTCTCTCTCTCTCTCTCTCTCTCTCTCTCTCTCTCTCTCTCTCTCTCTCTCTCTCTCTCTAATTGAGCTGTAGAAGCTTATAGGCCTCGTCCTTGCCGTTGGGTTCCACCTCTGTCTACTAAATCGGCGAGGGCTTGTAACGATCGCCAAGGATCTTAGATCGAAGGTCAGATCGAAGTTCGTCGTCAATTTCTCTCGACGATTCAATTTCCGGCAACGTTCTCAGCCGGAGGCGGTCGAACAGAGACGCACCATAATAGATCGGTCTCGAATCTTCAAATCCGAACGGTGAGACTATCCGTTCAACTGCAATCATAGCAGATTACATTCTTCTGCCATGCGAGGTGAAGAGGTTGAAGACGTAGCTTCAATAGACAATCAAGCGTGCATAATTGAGCCCGAGATGGAGCTTCAACTGATGAGATAGGGATTTAACGCCGATTCATCAACAGAGATTAAGCTCGGCACCGTCATCGGCGACGTCCAATATGGAACTGAATGTGTTTCATTATTTTTTTGGTTTTAGAGTGTGTGTGGGAAATTGGGGCTTCAATCTTGGATGATCAATCTGTAAGGGAGTAGCTTTTGTTGTTGGTAACAGCAGCTTTTGTTCTGTTTCATAGCTTTTGTTGCCTACGGTAGTAGCTTTTGTTGCATGCAGTAGTAACTTTTGTTGCCTGCGGTAGTAGCTTTTGTTGTCGATAATAGTAGTTTTTGTTCTGCTTCATAGTAGCTTTTGTTCTGTTTGGTAGTAGTTTTTGTTGTCGATAATAGTAGTTTTTGTTCTGCTTCATAGTAGCTTTTATTCTGTTTGGTAGTAGTTTTTGTTTGTTACAATAGTAGCTTTTGTTGTTGGTTGTTGTAGCTTTTGTAGGTAGGGATAATAGCTATTGTTGCCGGTTGTAGTAGCTTTTGTTGTTAGTAGTAGCTTTTGTTTGCGGCAACAGTAATAGCTTTTGTTGCTGGCAGTAATAGCTTTTGTTAGTGACGGTAGTAGCTTTTGTAGTAAGTGGTAGTAGCTTTTGTTGTTGGTTGTAGTAGTTTTTATAGCTAAGGATAATAGTTTTTGTTCCTAGATGTAGTAGCTTTTGTAGTCGGTGGTAGTAGTTTTTCTAGCTAGGGATAATAGCTTTTCTTGTTGACGGTAGTATCTTTTCTTACTGGCGGTAGTAGCTTTCGTAACTGTTGGAAACCTCGCCGGAGGTCTACCGGAGACTTTTCCGGGGAGGAGAGTGGTTGTTGACTTTTGACATCAGTGGCATTTTTATAAATATCAGAGAGAAAATCTAATTTTTTGGTTGGATGACAGTCTGTAATTTAGTTGAACTTCAATACCTTTATTTAAGCTTGGGTGGACTTATATGAGTAAAAATATTTGGGTGGACTTATGTGAGTAAAAATATTTGGGTGGACTTATGTGAGTAAAAATATTTGGGTGGACCTCTATAGGATAAAATGTCTCAAAGTGGACTTTATGTAATTGGCCATTTTCAAAATTAAAAGTATGGGGTGAAATGATGTCAACCCCAAACCTCAGAGGGTAAACTGAATTAATCATTTTAAATTCGTTTTGGTGTGAAACGAGGAATAATGAGTTGGGCCTCGTAATCAGATAAGGCCCATTTATGAATTCTATTCCAAAACCCAGCTGGATCGGGTGGTTGGGGTTCCTCCCTATAAATAAACACAGAGGGCCCGAAACCTGAAGAAAACCAACCATGTCTCCCAAACACACACTCAACCTAGCCAACAGATCCAACGATGGTCACCGGCTTCGACGCTGCCGTGAACCACCGCGTAAGGCGAAGAAGAAGAAGAGAAGTAAGAAGTTGAAGTTGAAAGAGTCGGAGGCTAATAAGTCTCTGTACATATGCCACATCGAATACCACCCTGAAAGGCGCGTCTCTTACGTTGTTCGTTCCATCAAATTGTCCGATTTGTTGTCATCAGATTCGGTTGATGGTTTGCATTTACAGCAGGTCGCTTACAAGGCCGCCGGGGATGGGGATGAAGAACTCCCCTCTCTTGTGGGTTGCGGTGTGTTTGGCTCCCAAATCGTTTTCGCCGCCGGCGTGACACCTGCCGTCCGCCTTTTCGCTGCACGCCTCCCCAACCCTGTTTGGCATAGAGATGTCTATGTCTATGAAACTGACCCCAACAAGCAGGCTAGTGATACTTCTGTGATTCAGAAGATGGATGCCAAATTGGTTCAAGGCAAACATGTTCCCGTGATGGTGGAGTTGGGTGGCAAACTGTATGCACTTTCGTATGATACGGTATCTGATCCTCCCTCCTTCGAGGTTTTCGATCCCACAATAGGGACTTGGTCTGCTTTACCGGAGCCTCCATTCTTCCAACAATATGGTCAGTATCACCGCGGTGGCACCTTGTCCTATGCAGTTACTGGCACCAAGATGTTTGTGTCTCAGAGTAGATGTCCTGTCTTCTGCTTCGACGTAGCTCACCCTCGCAGAGAATGGAGGTTAGTCCATTCCATGTGCCAACGCGGCCCTTTCCCTTTTGTTAGCGGAGCTCTGGTCCTGGACCTCCCCGGTGACAACAACAATAACAAGAAGTTAATGTTTGCCTATGGCGGTACTCGTTGTTGGAATCTAGGAGCTTATATTATGTTTTTGGATAAAAATCGAGAATCTCTCACACAAATTGCTGACTTGAAGCTGCCAAGGTTGCCTGAGGAGTTTGAATTTGCAAAGAGATGTTTCCTCCTCCATATAGGAGGTCAGAAAGCCTGCCTTGTTGCCCCTTCAATGTGTCCCCCAGAGGAACAATTACCTAAATTTAATCAAGTTGGGAGTCATAAGACAAGGGGTGTTGCCATTCCGTTTCGATTTGAAGTTGATATCACCAAGATCGACAAGGACGCCAAGAATTGTTTGACTCTCCAGTTCATGCCTACTCGCATCTTCGAATTCTGTACCAACCCATCCACTTTTCCTAGTCCTCGAGCTCATGGTTGCTTTGTGCTGTAACCAGTTTGTTGCAT
>NC_020491.1:3911350-3913055 GCF_000184155.1 Fragaria vesca subsp. vesca
GTACAATACCCAGGAAGGCAAATCCATATAAACTTCTACATGCAAATCACCATGCAAGAAAGCATTCTTAACATCAAATTGTCGCAACGGCCAATCAAGGTTGGCGGCTAACGAAAGAAGTACTCGTATTGTATTAATTTTGGCCACTGGTGCAAACGTCTCATCATAATCCACCCCATACTTTTGAGTGTAGCCTTTCGCTACTAACCTGGCCTTGTACATGTCCACCGAACCATCAGAATTATGTTTCACAGTATAGACCCACCGACATCCAACCAGCTTCTTCCCGGGTGGTAATGGCACTAACTCCCATGTACAATTTTTCTCAAGAGCATCCATCTCAACTTTCATTGCCTGCATCCATCTTTCATTGCCTGCATCCATCTTTCATCCTGCATTGCATCTTGCACTTTACTAGGGAGAGACACACTAGATAATTGATTCACACACGCAACATATGGTTTAGACAACCTATGGGTTGACACATAATTAGCAACAGGGTACCGAACTTTTGCACTTAGAGTGGGTTCATAATGTTTCGGAGGCTGACCACGAGTGACACGGTTAGGCAATTGTCTGATAGACACATTAGTAGACATAGAAGAAGAATTAGAAAATACCTCGGGTGATTCATGAGCTTGAGAGACCTGTTCAGGAGAGGGAGAGACATGGTTACTGTTCACATGAGGATTTCCATCAGTAATTTGCTCCCTTGCCGACAAACTAGATGGAGCTTGATTGTCAACTAGCACCGATTGACTGATTGCATGTGAAACCGAGTCTGTAGGATGACTACCCAAAACATTGGGTGTACTGATCAAATTCTCGGTCTCCTTACTGCCCAGAACGCCAGAGCCGACGCCGGCCATGCTACTGCTTCCAGGGAACTGATTTGGTTCGCCAGAATTTGACAGACTGGGTCGTGATGCGGTTTGAACTGCCTGGCCAGGAAATTCTGCTCCGACCAGCGAGTTTGGGTGTCCCTGGAAGTTCGACGTCTCTGCAGTGGCCTATCGGTAGGTTGGTGAGCCTGGGCGGTTTGCTGGCGAGAACCCCGGGAGGTGGGTCGGCGAGCACGTTGTGCGGAGGATCGGCAAGTCTGCGGAGCTCGCCGGTGAGTCTTGCAGGTCGGTCGGTGTATTGGCAGCGTGACCGAAGTCAACAGAGAAGGACAAAGACGACAAGTCATGCAAGTCTTGTTTACTGCCTCCTTTTTTACTGTCTTGTAAAACTGGTTCATTGCATCTTTCTTCATTTTTTCCCTTTGTGGACTCTTCAACACTTTGACTCCCAATTAGCTCACTAAACAAATCTTCATAAAAACATGACTTCTCCCCCTGACGAGGAGTTGCAGGAGGCAAAAAATAACATGCATCTTCATTGAAGGTAACATCCATGGTGATATAAAATCTTTGGGACGGTGGATGATAACACTTGTAGCCTTTCTGATGGGAACCATACCCCACAAATACACACTTAAGGGCTCTAGCATCTAATTTTGATCTTTGATTTTTATACAAGTGGACATAAGCAACACAACCAAAGACACGAGCAGGAAGAGAATTTGATGACGGAATAGGAACATACTGAGACAAGACATTGAAAGGAACACGACCTTGAAGAGGAGCTGACGGGAGACGATTGATGAGATGAGACGCACACAATACGACTTCTCCCCAAGATACTTAGGCATGTTAGCACTTAA
>NC_020491.1:3913855-3927938 GCF_000184155.1 Fragaria vesca subsp. vesca
GCAATACAATGGATGGTGCAACTTGAACAGACCCAATGCCTAAAACTGGAAAAGAGGCACCATTTGCATTTGAAACATGAGATATAGAAGAGGATGACATGGACATAAAGAAAGATTTATCATAGGTCATATGATCTGACGCCCCGGAATCAATTATCCAAGTGTCACCACCAGTAAAGTTAGCAACATGTAAAGCAACACCAATTTTACCTCGAGTTTCCGTAGTCAAGGAAACATTACCTTTTGAAAAATCTCTACCTTCATTGTCGTAGAAAGATAAGCTTTGAGACGCCCCACTCTTCCCTTCAATAGCTTTCAAATCCACCATTTTTCCTTCAAATTATTCTAATCACCAGACAACAAATTTTTCAAAAAAGAAATTGTCCAAGTTCCTGGACACTGAACTGCTTTAGCCAATCCAATCACACAAGTTCACCTCACACAATACAAGGCCTGCTCAACGTTTTTTCTCCAGACGTTGACAACTTTACCAATCAACAAACACCTCAATCAATTAAACAAGCTTGCACCTCCACCAATTATACAAAGCTTGATCTCGATACCTCCAAACCAATTTAACAAAGCTATCTTCACAACTGAAAAAACACCAAACTCAACGACCAAAAAACACAGAAAAAAAACTTCGACGATCTCAACAACCGAAAAGACAGGAAAAAAAACTTCAATGGCCAAAAGAACCATTCGCAGCGGAATAAAAACAACCAAGTTCGATGGATCTTGATTATGCTCTGATGCCAAGTCAAAAAGAACCAAGAAATTATGAATATTGCGATATATTAACATTCTCCAAGAATGGAGTATATATACAAGAGATATCAAAACCTATTAGGAAACTAACTATGACAGGATATTCCTAATAATAACACAATATTCACAATCCTAATATTATATGGTATGACTCACGCCAACAAAAAGTGGTTGATGCAAGTTATCTCTCCATTAGAATACTTAATTGTCTCCATAAGGAAATAAGAATACTCCATAGTCATTAGGAAATTCAAAGAAAATGGTCAATTCCCACGAGCCGTAATTTTAAAAATTTTATTCACACCAACAAAGTCATATTTCTTAATTCTCAATATCCAACTTATACAACAAAAAGACTATAGTACGTACTGTTAGCCAAAAAGTCACCCTCAAGTATGTATAAGGGGCGCAAGTAATAGTATAGAGATTAAGCAAAAAGGTTGTCGAACCCATGAGGATTGGATTTTTTTCACTAGCTAGAGTGTTAAGCTTAGAGTAAGTCCACCCTTTGGGTCTTTGTTGGGAAGGCTTGGGTCATGGGCGAGACCTGAGTCGCCACGTGGCAGTGATTTCGGGCTGCAGTTTTCACCCATGATTTCTGTTTTTGGGTCACCACGTGGCAATGATTGTTTATTGAATTTTATATTAGATATTTTGAATGTGAATAATAATTTTATATATTAATAAAATTATAAATAACTTATTGAAATTATACAAAATGTAATAAATAAATTTTGATTCTAGGTCACCACGTTGCATTTGCAGTTTATTGGAATTAATTAGAATAATTAGAACATAAACATAATGTAAATAAAAGTATACTCCAAACCTAGAATATTATTTTTACCCAATAGTTTTTTTGTTTATTAGGTTATCAATTAGTATATAAAACATAATTAGATTTAGCTTGTATAAATAAATGTTGTATTAATTAAAACCCTTGGATTGATTATTTAATTAAAAGAAAAGGCCCAGATTATGCATGGCCCAGATTAAAAGCAAATGGAACAGTTTTTGGCAAGTGGAGGTGGAGATAAGAACGTGCCCAAGACGCCCTTCACCCATTCGTCCGTGTTCTGATGCGCGCATGCTCCACTTGTCTTTGTCTGTTCGTCTGTGCTCTGATGTCCTTGTGGCCCACATTTTGGGCTGATGTGGCGAGGAAGGCCTGGGCCTTCATTTTCCTTTGCCTGGGTCATAGGTCTAACCCAGGTCTTAACCCAATGAGAGCAAATGCACCCATTTTTGGTGGGTTGGACCAATCCTTAACCTGGGGTAATCCACTATTCATCCAAATCAGTCCTTGGTCTTTGGTTCGACGATACAACAATGAGACCACTCCGAGGACCAATTACTATTCATCTTTAATAAAATGTTTTTATTGATAAACAATTCTTGTTTTTTACTTTATTATTGAATTCAATAATTATTTATTTATAAACAAGATACTCATGTAATATATAGAAAGAAATTAAACTAGAATTATTTATATAAGATATCAATGACCAATGTGGAAAGGACACATGTTCATATCAATATCGTTATCTTTCATAAATATCTAAAATTTCCGATAAAGTTATACCAATGAACAGACGACACGTGTTCTTTTCAGATATAGTTATCTTCATAAATAATTGAGATGATTTCGGATAGGATTTCAAGCCAATCACGACATGTCACGTGTATAGACGATAACAGTTTGTCTCCTAAAAAGGTCAATAAATAAGCTTTAAACTCATTCTACATTCACACATTCATCTCATTCATCTCCTCCTTCTAAACTCAGATATTATCATCTATTTCACTTCTCACATTTTTCATGGATCGTATTAGAAATTATTTGAGAGGGAGAGATGAAGAAGATGAAGAGCACATTATGCAGATTCGGTCAAACAATGCTCAAGCCGCTGTATTAGTTGCCCAATATCACCATATGCAGATGCAGACTCCTCAAGGTCGTGGATCACGTCTTGGTCGTGCCCCTAACGTCGAAAGACACAGACAGTCAAGAGGGGCTAACATGATGGAGGATTACTTTGTCGAGCGTCCAGTGTATAGCAACACAATTTTTCGTTAGCTCTATTGAATGCAAAAACCAGTATTCAATCGCATCATGGCGGACCTTTGCAATTTCGACTATTTTTGGAAGCAAAAAGTAGATGCCACAGGAAAGCTGGGATTGCTCCCGGAACAAAAAATGACAGGTGCGTTACGAATGCTTGCATATGGTGCAGGGGCTGATCAATGTGATGAAGTCACCAGGATGGGAGCATCAACTGCTTTGAAATGCCTCAAGAAATTTTGTGCACAAGGGGAGTATTTGTATAGGGGTTGGTATCTTCGAGCTCCTAATGCCACAGATCTGCAAAGGTTTCTACACAAAGGACAACAACGTGGTTTTCCCGGCATAATTGGGAGCATTGATTGCATGCACTGGAAGTGGAAAAACTGTCCAAATGGGTGGCCGGAGCTTTCTCAAGCTGTAAAGGGTACCTTACTGTTATTCTTGAAGTTGTGGCATCCTACAACACACATGTACGACATGCCTTCTTCGGTACCCTAGGAGCTCAAAATGACCTTAATGTTCTCGGAGCATCCAACGTGTTCGCAAGGGTTATTAACAGAAGTGCTCCGGAGGTCGCATATAAGGTAAATAATAGTACATACTCTGTACCATACTACCTTGCTAATGGAATATACCCAAGATGGCAGACATTTGTCAAAGCAATATCCAAACCCAAAGATGCCAATGAGGCACACTTTACCAAAATGCAGGAGTCTTATCGTAAGGACGTTGAGCGGTGTTTTGGTATTCTTCAAGTTCGATGGGCCATACTCCGTCACGGTGCTAACTTGTTCAAACTAGAAGACCTTCGTACTATCATGATAAGTTGCATTATTCTTCATAACATGATTGTGGAAGATGAGTTTGTCGAAGAAGAATTTGAGGAGTCTTGTGAATAGGATAACTTGCATCTATTGTTGGCTAGCGTTTATGAATGACCGGTGGATCGTGAAGGCAATGTTATCCACCATGAACCTATTTTGAGGGCTGGAGAAACCCTACCGGCATTCTTAGATGCTAACTTCCAATTACGTTCTGCTTACCTCCACAAGGCATTCCAAGATGATTTGGTGATTCATCTTAGCAAATGATTTTCATAATCATTTGATAAAGTGATGCTCTCCTTAGTTCGTCATTTTAAATTTCACTCGAATAATGTGGTATGTGTGTTTTGCTTATTTTACTTTGAAAATATTGTACGTGTGTTTTGTTTGTTTCCTTTCAATAAAAGAAAATTAATTCACTAATATTAGTTCATAACGAATGATTCATTTTTATTTCATTAAATATAAAAATGCATAATACAATCATCTTAATAATAAAAAATACAATTAAAACACAACACTTTATTGTGGGGATTGTGGTTCCTCAAAAAGAGGCCTATAGCAATCCGCATTAGCGTTAGGATCGGTTTTCCTCCTAATTTCCCTCTTCAATTTTTTGAACCAATCTTGTGAACCAAAGGAAATATCACTATTCCGCATGGCCATTATCCTTGCATCCTCTTTTGCCTCTTCAAATGCCATCATTCTTGCACTTTCGGCATGACGGTCCTCTTCTCTTTTTCTAAGAATCTCATTGGAAATTTTGGTGCTCTCGTTCATGGCTAGTAGGGCTTGAACCATGGATTCACCCACATCTTCTTTCTTTTTTCCTTTCCTTCTTGCTTCTTTGGCGGCCTTTTGTCCCATTGGCCTTCCGACAGAGTTAGGAGGAGTCTCCAAAACAATTTCTTCATCATCCAAATTAATTGGTGATTCGGTTTGAGGACCGTTAGCCGTGGAATAAACAAAGGGAGTGACCGGAGGCTGAAGTGCATCTCTAAAATAAGGGTGTTCCTTCACCGCCTCCCAACACTCCTTATGCTCAAATTGCTTTTTCATCACCCTCAAATACTCGAGGTTAATTTGATGCTCCTATATAAAAAAATCACACCATATAAAAATTAATAATCATATTAATTTGTCGAAATAAAATTTAAGTGGATTGCCAAATTTTTTTTACCTCATCCAATTGATTGGTGCCGTTTGGTCGATGATGCCCTACTTGATTTTTTGCATTGTGCCACACTTTGAGAAGCCTCTTCAAAGGCTTGAAATGAGATTGAAGAGCCCCCGGCGGTCGAACCGGGGTTGCACCCATCCAATTTTCAACATAATGCTCATGAACCTTTTGCCACAACCTTGTAAGGGTTTGTTGATTGCCGGTAATGGGACATACGGTAACCGTAGCCCATGATTCGCACAATTGAACTTCTTCCTTGGTGGTCCAAGAACTACCCGTCTCTCCCATTTTGTTGAACTAAGAATGAAAAAGAAGAACAAATCAATTGTAGAAGGAAGAGAGTTTTTTGATGAAGGAAGAGATAGATAGGTAAAGAGTGTGAAAAATGAAGAAGAGTAGTAAGGTATTTATAGAGAATTTTGTTGATTTTTTTTTTTGGTTCAGTTTTGTATGCAAAATAAAATAGATCCATTACAATTAATTGAGAGCCATCATATCTAAATCCAACGGCCCCTAACATTTGCCCGTTTGTTTTATTGATTTGTTTTTTTTAAGAAATAGCCGTTGCCATTTTAGATGCCCGTTGGAGGTCTTTGTGTCAGTGTTATTTGCAAGGTTTTGTTCCATGTGAAAAACGACTTCATCCATGTGCCATAGCTGAATTAGAAATGAGAAGAAATGAATGTTGGCCCCTTTTTAAATATTAGTCCGGACCAACACAAGGGTTAATCCTGAACCTGGCTTGTAACCCGACCAACTAGGACCCACGTGGGCCCTAGCTTTAACCCAGATCAATAACATGCCGGTGGATGATATTTTCAAACCAACTCATGATCCAATCCATGTAATTGGTCCACCGTTGCATTTGCTTTGAAGGCTGGGTCATAATATTTTTCATGGGTGAACTTGCTTTTTTTGTTGTTGGGTCTTCCTTTGACGTGGAGGAAGGCCTGGGTCAGGCTTTTCCACTTGGGGTGGACTTGCTCTTAAAAGAGCTAGAATGTGCAAATGTACAATCACAAACCTAAACACACAAGGAAATCTAGGCTCACGGTGAGTATGTGCATTGTGGAAGTAGTGATTTGATTTTTGGGTTTTTGAAGTTGTAAACTAAACTAAACTAAATGCTCAAATGGAACTAAATTACTCTAAACTAAACTAGTGGAATAATGGATGAATGAAGTTAGGATTCGAATTGTCTACCACTAACCTCCCTTGCAAGTATTGATGCAAATCAATATGAAAGATGCTAAGTTAATCAACCAATTTCTTTCCTTGCATCCCTCTCAGGTATGACAAGGCCGGGGACATGCTTCTTTTGTGGTATCAAACAACCCCTCTCGGGTGTAGTACTTAACTACTCAAGCCATGCGTTTCCATCCGGTTAGACATCTAATGCATTAATTACCTTAAGTGCATAAAGTTTGGAGATAAAGAAACTATACAAACCAACCAATCTTATCTCTAAATGATTGTAATTCACTACCCCTATATGCACATCTAGTGTGTTTTCAGGCTTTAACATTCTAAGGTTACTAAGCTCTAAACATTATATCATGACATAGCAAACACATATATTAAAAGTAGTAAATTTCAAACATATGCGTTCAACTCTTGAACTAGCATATAAGAATGTTAACTAAAACTGCATCACATCATATTATAGCATCAATCCATACAAGATTGGTTAGGGCTTTTAACCATAACCCTAACAAAGTACTAGTCACTCATAGTTACACAAATAAACTTCATAATCAAATTAAGCATCAAAATAGATCTAGAGTTTAAGGGAAAGAGTTGGCTTAGTGGTGTGTTGATTGATCCCCAAGCTCACGTCTTGGTGGTGGTGGTGATTCCCTCTCCTTCTTGCTCTTGATGATTTGACGATAAGAGATAGTGAAGGTTGATTTATGCTTTGTGTGAATAGGTGGAGTGGATGGAGAAAATGGTATAGAAAAGAGAGTGGAGAAATGATGTAGTGGTGGTGGTGTTAATGGAGGTTTGGGATTAGATATGGTGGTGGTGATGAAGGAGATGGAGTTTTAGTGGTGGAGATGGAGGAAAAGAGAGAGTGAATGGGTGAATGATTAGATGATGTGAATAATGAGAGAGGGGAAGTATTAAATAGAAGAAATAAGGGAAAGAGGAGAAGCTAGTTTTCTCCCATCTGATGAAGCAAAGGAAGAAATAGCAAAGAGCTAGCACAAAAGTCAATAAAGCTAGCTAGGGAGGTTGAGTGTTAGGGAGGAGAAAGATGAACATAATCATGAGCTATGAGAGAGTAGAGTAGGAAAAGGTGTGCATAGTGATGCCTATTATCCAAAGGATTATAAGGTAGAAGCAATTGTATTACTCAATCTCCTTGGTCATCTTTGCTCCTCCTTCATGGTGATCGGAAAAGCTATGATCGACACCACTAAAAGTGGTGGTGAGCCACCAATAATGGTGATTTGCCGGAATCCGGAAATCTACGTTTTACTCCACATTGGACCGTCATTCTTCCTAGCTCCGATTCTCCATATTAATGCTAAAAATACATGTTTCCATCACTCTTACAATATTCCTAGATAAATAGAAAATGATTTAGTGAAAGCTAAAATGAACTCAAAAACAAGGCAAATTCAATATTTAGGGGAATGAAAATATGTGTAAATTATGGTCTAACAAGTATCATTAATTAATTAAATAAATTACAATAGACCATTACAAGAGCAACAAAGGGTCTATTGTGCAATAAAGAGTTTATGACCGTTGTCTGGACACTGCCGATTGTTGACCAGAATCCGACGGCCGTTGACCGGACTCTGCAATAGGAGGGTTTATTGGGGGGAAGTAAGGTCTACTAGGGGCAGTAGGGGTATATTGGGGGTAGTATGGGTCTATTAAGGGCAGTAGGAGGTTGTCGGAGTCTATTAGGGCCAGTAAAGGGTTTGTCAACTGGGTCTATTGGGGGCAGTAGAGGTTTGTGTGTGGTTTATTAAGGGCAGTAGAGGGTCTTTTAGGGGTAATAGGAGGTCTGTCGAGGGGTCTATTAGGTTAGTAGGAGGTCTGTAAACTCTTAATTCCCATCCACCCTAAATTAAGGGAATTTTTTTCCATTAACAAAAAATGAATCTAAAATTTTCACCAACCCTAAAAACTCTTAGCAAGTTCTTCCCATCCGCCAAATATTCACTTTTTTCTATATTTTCCTTAACAAAAGGGAGACAAAAGAGGGGCATTTTGGGATTTGGCTGATGGGAAGGAAAAACCACCACAGACATTGTATTTCAGATAAAATAGTGAAATAACAATGCCACTAGATAAAATACACCAAAACCATGTATTTCATTGTATTTCAATTGTACACCTAAAATACCCTAAACCAGGTATTTCATTATATTTCAATTGTATTTCAGATAAAATACACCTCTAGGCTAATCATTCATATCGCAATGCCACTCCCTTGTAGACCTGGACTTCAAATAGTGAAATAACCCATCCCAAGAGATGAAAATCACATTCTCACTGTGAAGGATCCCTTGTTCTCAGACACTGCGAATCTGTATAAGATGATCAAGATGTTCAATGGAAGCAAACATTTGTGACAAATAGCATCACAAGCGACGCTTCTATGCATTCTACCTTTAAAACTCTGTCAATACCAAATACCAAATAAATACCATTTCCAACAGAGTGCAGATATGACAAGGTCACCCGGTATTCATGACCAAAGCAGATATCATTAGGCACATGATGACAATGCAGAAATAAGCCGGAGAATGTACCACAAAATACAAAGAGACACAGGTTCTATTTACAATTTTCTTTTTTTAATTATTGACGAGTTATTTACAACAATATCACGATGAAGCATAAAAACTGCTTCTAATTCGTTTAACATATGTACATCCAAGAATTACATCCAAAACGAAATTCATACATATTCCACCATTTTGTCTTCTTCTTTTTTTTTCCCCCTTTTCTTTGTCATTCTTTTAACAACTTACACAAACAGAATTTTTTTTTTCTTTTCGTCATAATCAGTAGACTTATTTCACACAGTACCATCAATTTTGAAGGGCAAAGAAAGACGGCAACAGCAAGAAAGCAAGTCCTCTATGATCTGCCATATCTGCTAATCAAAGTTATACTAGCTTTGACTAACTTTGGCCAGTCCTCTTCTACACTAATAAGTAGATGATATACTACCAACAAACTAGGCCAATTTCGATATTATCCTTTTCCCCTTTACTTAGCAGATCAGCTGTTGCGTAGAGAAGAGAGCCACTCTTCCATAAACTTTCTGCTCTCTGCACAAAAGAAGCAAAATGCAGACAGAGTCAGCATATGTTTGTTCATTAAATTGGCACCTGCTGGATTTAATAAGAAAAATTAACTCAGATAGCAAACCAACCGATTACCACATCACAAGATGACCAATATTAACCATGTAGTTTAAGGTGGGATGCAGTAAATAAACATGCATTATTTGCAACTCTGTTTGAACAACAAGAACCAGCCATAAACGAAGCCCACAAATTCTTCGGTACCACCACACATTGGAAATAATCCCAACAGATTCATGATAGTTACTCTGCTCTCAAACTATCTATATATAAAAAATTGAAAAAGAAAAACTCCTTTGAGATCTCTCAGCATCTATGCACGGAATTTATTCAAACACATAATTATTGGACCAACCAAATGAATCCAACAACTCTAATCCAACCATCCAAAGGAGCCTCCTTACAAATACAGAGAGATCCAATAACACTAAAATAGGAGTCCAGCATATAACCTCAGTACCCCACTTATCTAGTAAGCATCAAATACTGCAAATTGGATTCCGGGGCAATATCATAAAAACTCTAAATTGGGGCATCCAAATCTTTGAAGTTACATCAGTTTTACACTTCCTTTTAAAACTGTGGACATTTCATCTAAGAAAGAGTCAGTTTTACTCAAACTGCAGCATAGGCGAATTTACAAGTAAACCTGATTGAACGTAGATGCATGAAAATCTGAACAAAAGCATATAAGAGCTAAAAGGTAGGTCGAGATTTCACTAAGTTCAGAGAAATACCATCCCATTACGACATTGCACCAATTCTAAGCTGACATTAACATCCCAAATTGTATATTGCCTAGCACTTCACACTCAACCATTATTGCCTATTGCTTAAGAGGTGTTAATGGCAAATTGGCAATTAAGGGCAATCATGAGAATGAAATTTTCCTAATACACCATTTCCAGTGGATTCTACATTTATACCTTTCCCCTCAGATTTAGCCACACAGTTGGGTTAAATTTGAATAGACAGATTGGTTACTCGAAAATGCTCATCCATACTCCTATTCAGAAAACAGAAGGAAAAGACAAAAAGAAAGGAAATCCTTTTATCTTAACACAATTGCCCATTAAATCAAACTAGTGATCCTCACTCAAACTACCATCAAATTTGTCAGACGCAATGACATAAATAACTAAACCATCTGTAGTTAATATGAACTTGTGTTATTTCTACATTAATGATAATCACAATTGACAGCAGAGGTATTGCGAAATCAAATTAACAGAATCATGCCATGAAAAACTCAAAAGGTGTTAAACATTTAACATTTAGGTTTGATGCCAACAATTCATATAAACTATAATATGTACTGCAAAGAGTAGAACAGCAGAATAGCATTGATGGGAAGGATGAAAAAGTACCGAAACGATGAACAGAGAAAAACCAGGTACGAAAAGAAAAACACTTACCATCTGGGATGCTCCCAATAGTATTCTGATCTCTATTTTTTGATTTCCCCACCATATCATGAACAGCATGCCCATAGCATGGAACCAGCACAGCAAAACTATCATCTGCATCATCATCACTCTGGAACCCAGGTCCATGAGGCTCCAACCATCCAATTGACCAATCCGAGTCAGATTCAGAGCCAGAAACACACTCTCCATCGGAAGGAACAAGTACACCATCATACTCCTTATCAATTTTCCGTTCTTCCCTACTATGCCATTTCCTCTTCACCTTTCTAGATGATGAGGCAATATTGGCTCCTTTAACCGAAGGAAACTTTAACGCATCAGATTCCCGCACACCCGATTCAGGGGAAGAATTTAAACAAGTTCCATTAGAGATTCTCGGCTCCTTTTGCTTTCCACTCCACAACCACCATGATAGATTAGTAAAAGCCAAAGCCATTTTCAGTCAAAGATCCTTTGCTCGTTTCTGCCAAGTTTTCACAAGGAAATATAATTTTAACCAATCTGTAGGAGAGCATGCCAGGCCCAGAGTGTGGAAGTGGAAACAAACGATATGATGGGTAGTTTCTGCCTGTTCATAAAGTGTTCGTAACAAAATAAAATATTAAAATTAGTCGACGAAAATCATAATCCAAAAAGGCATATCAACCTCGATGACTACTGCTAAAAGATAAATTGCTCAGTTTCATAATGCAGAATTTATCAAAAACTAACAAACACGCAGAAATTGCTTTCTCTACAGACATAACATAAGACAAGTTCGATTCTGAGAAATAGAGGACAATAAGAAAAGAGATTACTCAGCATCTATGACTTCAAATCTTAGCTTGGAAATTTCAACCAGGACATGACATAAGCAAAGTTCAATTCTTTTCGCCGAGTCAATTACCAAGAAAACTGAAGGTCTGCCTGTTCACTATTCAATTTTCTGGGAATGAACCAAAACAAAGATACAGGTGTATAAACTAGTCCAACAACTGTCTAGATTCAATGAATACAGACACACACACAACAAGACTCAGAAACTCCTCAATCGCAAAAAAAAAGAACTTTCCCAAAGAAGAAAACACGGATTTACCAAACATAGCCTTGAATGCGATCAAATACAAAACAACCAAATCACTTAACAAACACCCCCAAATTCTTATCCTCACAACAAACAGACAAATACCCAATTCCTAATTCCCGATTTCAAAACTTCCCAACCAAACAAAAGCAATAAAGTTGCAGCATTTCGATTATGGGTGCTTAAATTTCATGCCAAAGCTTTGTAATTTGATCAGAAATTCAGAATAGAGAGAAGGGATTGAAATTCTTGCCTTGTGGAGAATCAGAAACGAGAGAGGGGGATAAAGTCAGCGAGGTTAATTTGTGAAGGAACAAGTTAGATTATAATTTAGGGTTTCTTGTAGAAAGCAACCCCCAGTTTTTGATCTCTGTTTCAGTCAGAGAAGAAAAGGGATTGATTGTTCCAGCTTTAAAGATAAAGAGGGTGGGATCGTCTGCGGGTGAGTGTAGAATGTAAAGTGTGTGATACGCTTACACGTGTGCAAAGGGAGCCTTGTGATTAAAAAATTGTTATAAACGTGATCCAAATGGCTCTACCACCATTTGGTTATTTCTACATCGGAAGAAAATCAAAGTCTTTGTTTACTCAATTCTCAACTCGTAAGAACTTAGAATCCGACATGATTTATATTATCGGATTATTGAGATCATGATCTCTATGTTGTCATGAAATATTTCCGATCACCATTAACATAGCTTATGTTCTCTCATGTTTCATCTCTCAACTTAATTTTAAGTTACCGTGATTGTATTGATTCACATCAAAAGTTACGTTTAAACTTGTAGCTAATATAAAAACAAAATAGACAACCCTAAATCAGTAAATATTAGGTGAGTCCTCTCGGGTTGGAAAAGTCTTACTTGAGCTCTTTGGGTTGGTAAAGTCTGGTGTTCCTAATGATGAAATGAGGTGAAATTTCGCATATCAAAGAGCACACTATAGAGTCATGGGTTTTGTGTACAGATTCAACGTTTCGGGACACATTAGAAAAGAATTGGTAAATTTTGGTGACTTGACTGGGATTTGGTCTCGATTATAAAAGGATTTACATGTACAAGTTGTTCAAGTAACCCTCACCCACATGTTGGGCAATATCCATGGTCTTATACAAAGTACAAATTCATATTCCCTTCTTATCATATACTAAGAACAAGTCAAAAAGACCGGAGTGTAACTTCCGGCTATGCAATTAGCTAAATGTTCTTGATGTATCTTGAACTAAGATACTTGATGTCTTGAATATGAGATAATCTTGCATGCCAACATCTTGATTATGAGTTGAAGGACACCCTAGCCTCAACTGAAAATGAATGAGCTGCGGATTGAAATGCCAGAAAAAAAAAAATCGATGAGTTGACATGAAACCAACAACGTAGAGTCTACAGAAGATTGAAGCGAATCTCTAACTACAAAACCGACTATAACTTTCTCTAATTTCGTTGATGATCTATCAAACGTCTTTGTCCTGATCACAATCTTACTAACTTTCTGTGTGTTGTTTTTTTTTTTTTTTTTTTACTGATTATCAGCTACTTGTTGATGATCACAAACTCCTGCAGATGATGTTGATGATCACAAACTCCTGCAGATGATGTTCGAAACGTTTCTGCCATCGATCGCGATCATATTGGATAATTGTGACAACTCACAAGCATATCACCCTTCTGTAGGTTTGTACCGATCCACATCTATATATGCATGAACAAGTGACCACATATATATCTGGATAGGTGTCCAGGAAATATTGGCTCTAATTATTGAAATGGATCAAACATATAAAATTTCAGTCAATTATATATACAACACTGATATGATGCTCGACAATACATTATTGCATTGCTCCTGGCATGGCCAATCAATCTCATGCCCAACTTATAAACTTGAGGCTTGGCTTTTGCATTCACCGTCCACTTTTTTTTTTTGTTCATCGTCCACTCGATTTTAGCTAGATCGATGACGACAATGGCTTTAGTTTGGTAGCCTCTCAGTCTCTCAGCCTAGAAACTTCTATAGTATATATATCTTTGGTCGAAACAATCTGATAGGTGCATGTCACCAAAACAAAGAGGTCGATCGAATAAGAATACAAATCTTCCTTCTTCAATCTTATTCATTCTTTTCAATCATTCATTGACGTGAAACTTGTTTTGATTTTATGCCACCAAAGGAAACGGTGCACATGGCAGATGATTATGAAGATTATGATGTTGGAAAAATAATAGGGTATATAACACTAAACTACCATTTAAAGATACAAATGATAAAAAAGTCTTTAAATGTTCCGGATAATAAAAAAGTCAACATTAAAACATGTTACATGATAAAATGGTCACCTTATAACATCTTAAATGATTAAAAGGTCTATTTTCACACTTTTTACATGACCATTCTACCCTCTTCTCTAATTTCACCTCTCTCTCTCTCT
>NC_020491.1:3928174-3957009 GCF_000184155.1 Fragaria vesca subsp. vesca
TTTTTACTTTGCTTAGATTGTAAATGAATATTTGCTTGTTCTATTTGATCTGTGTTATGTTATTTGGTCATGCACACCAAGTGTTTGATGAAATGTCTATGAATGAATTAAGGTGCACACCAAGTGTTTGATGAAATGTCTATGAAAGAATTAAGGTGCATGATTCTACTCGATAGATCAAAGTAGACCTTGATGTGCTTACGAGGATGTGATAGTGTTATATTCATACATATATCCTCATCTTTAGACAATTCTAGTGATATTGAGTCATACAAGACCTCATTACTAGGTAATAAAGCTAAGCTCCTTTCCAGTATTTATTTGTTTATACTAACATAACCTTCCATGTATCATCTTACTGGTCATCATATTTGTCATGCTCTTACCAGTTTAACATATAATGGTTTCAAATCTTGTTCTAAAATATGCAGCAGACTCCAACTACTGCTCTTTCATATCTTGCCAAGCATGGTTGATCACCCATTTACCAACCATTCTCCTCAAATCTTCTACACTCAAATCTTCTACACACCCAAAAGTGTATGCATTGATCCATCCAATTTTATTACTCCACACTACGAATTCAATTCATTCAAATTCATCTAATTTTATTACTCCACCCAAAAGTGTATGTAACTATGCACGTAACTATCGATGTAATTATCCATGTAACTATGCATGAAACTACAGATTGATAGTTACCTGGGTAGTTACATACATGACGGGCACAAGAAGGTAACTATCAATGTAATTATCCATCCATGTAACTATCCATGTAAATATCCATCTATGTAACTATCCATGTAACTATTCTGTAACTATCCATCTATGTAACTATGCATGTAATTATGCATGTAACTATTTATGTAACTATGTAACTAGCAATGTAACTATGTATGTAATTATTCATCTATGTAACTATGCATGTAAGTATCAATGTAACTGTCTATGTAACTATTCATCTATATAACTATCCATCTATGTAACTATCCATGTAACTACAGATTGATAGTTACCTAGGTAGTTACATACATACACTTGTGTACCTGCCTATGTAACTATCCATGTAACTATGCATGCAACTATCAATGTAACTATCCATCCATGTAACTATCTTGTAACTATCCATCCATGTAACCATACATCTAATTATGCATGTAACTATCTATGTAACTATAACTATGTATGTAACTATCCATCTATGTAACTATCCATGTAATTATCAATGTAACTGTCTATGTAACTATTCATCTATGTAACTATCAATGTAACTATCCATTTAACTATCCATGTACCTATGCATGTAACTATCCATGTAACTACAGATTGATAGTTACCTGGGTAGTTACATACATGCTACACTTGTGTACTTGCCTATGTAACTATCCATGTAACTATCAATGTAATTATCCATATAACTATGCATGTAACTATTGATATAACTACAGATTGATAGTTGTCTAGGTAGTTACATGCATGCTACACTTGTGTACTTGCCTATGTAACGATCCATCTATGTAACTATCCATCTATGTAACTATCCATGTAACTATGCATGTAATTACCCATGTAACCATCAATATAACTATCCATGTAACTATCAATGTAACTATCCATGTAACTACAGATTGCTAGTTACCTAGGTAGTTACATTGCTAGTTACATGGATTTTAATAGATTTTTGTTCTAATATGCAGCGGGACGCTGCAATTATTATTATGTAAATGACTTGTGTATCTACATTAAGCTACTTATCTAACAATCAATGTGACTATTCATGTATCTATCTATGTAACTATGCATGTAACTATTCATGTAACTATGCATGTAACTATCCATTTATGTAACTATCCATGTAACTACCGACTGATAGTTACATGTGTAGCTTCATACATTCTACATAACAGGCTACACTTCTTCTTTTTTCTCACACAGAATATGGCAAAGTAAAGCAATCTGTATTAATTGTAAATCATCAAATTAAGAATACCTAGGAAAACAATTTAGTGTTAACACAACTCTTAGAACTCTGGCTTTCCACATTCATCGTTTAATCCAAAATTCATTACAAAATAGAGTAGAAAGGGAAATGGAACCATTATTGTCACCATGCTTCAGTGCATTTAACATTGATTTCAATATGACTTTATCACTACCTTCCCTCAATGCAAGATGCATAAGTATAAAACATTATGAAGTTGTTTGAGTGTTGAAAATGAAGAACCCAAAAACAGAAACATCAAGCTTAATAAATAGAGATATGTTCCATACAAATAATCTTTCATTTAACTGTTCAACAAAACCGCCAACTCTTTGCATCTCCTTAAACACTTGCTTAGTAGACTTTTCTCCTTCATTTTTCAGTTTTCTGCAGAATGACCTTCCCTCTTTTCGACGGCTATAACTTTCTCTACAAAATAGCTATCAACGATCCGCGAAATGTTCTGGAAACTATACTCTTCTAGCTTTCCGTTGATATAAGGCAAGTTTCTTAGGTCGCTCTGAGCTGCTCGCAATTTGACGTCGAATTTGACTGAAAATCTGGGCAGAATTTGGTATTTCTTAAGCTTTCATCTTTTATGTGCATCTCTTTGCAACGTGTAGCATCTCTTTCCTCACATTCATTGCTCAAGAACTTAAGAAGGTCAGCCCTCACTAGCACATCAAGGTCCACTGCGCTCTCATCGAGCAAAAACACCAAAATTCATTCACAGACATTTCCTCAAACACCTTGTGTGCATAACCAAATAACATAACACAAATTAAACATCCTAAACAAACATGCATTTACAATTTAATCAATAAAAGATTCATGACACAACATTCTTTTTCTAACATACCCAGAATACAATAAAACCCATGAATTCAAGCTTCTTTTTCTATTTCTAGTTTTAATCACATAAAAAAGAAAAAGCAATCAATTGATAAAGAAGAGAGAAACATATTAGCTTACCTTGTAAGCTGAAGACGATGATCGAAATTAATCCGAAAAGCCATGACATAAGAGATTTGTTGAAGGATGAAAGAAAAATCAAAGAGGATGAAATCGTCGATGACGACGGCGGAGAGCTCCGTCGTGTACTTCTAGATATGTTCTCTCTGAGCTCACTTTGGTAACGGCATCAATCTCTCGGTAAAGGAAGACGGGTTTGCCGGAGAGAGTGATTCGCCGGAGAGAGAGAAAGAGAAGAGAGAGAGAGAGTGTGTGAGGGAGATGAGTTGAGAGTGAGTGAGAGAGATTGATAATGGTTAATATGTTATTATTTTTGTCAGTGGCATGATATGTAATTTTTTTAAAATTTATGGGCAACGGTTTAAAGAATTTAAATGGGTGTATTGTTTTATCATCAAGGAACATTTGTGGTAAGTTTTATCATTCATTACTTCTAAATGTACCATTTTATCATTGGCCCAAAATAATATAATGAAAGTAATAACTCAAACCACAAAAAAGGATAAATATGCAAAGAAGTAAATAAATAGACGAAAAGGAACACAAAATATAATATGGTTCGGCAATGTGCTTATGTCCACAGGGCAACAACAACAAGAACTTCTACTATAAAATAATTGGTACAAGAGATACACAACTTCAACAACACCACTTGAAGGAAACCCTCTCTCTCGCACTTGTTTTGCTATAAACTACTACACTCTTAACTTAATTTGGAGTGGACACTCTTCATTCTCTACTTGAATGAAGATGATTAGAATGGATGAGATACTTGAGATGAGATGATGGGAATAAGTAAATGACTTTTCCTTATATAGACTTAAGAATGAACCCTCTAAATCACTCATTAGTGTTCTCCTATTTAATGGTGCTTCATGAGTCTTCTATAACTCATGACTTTATGCATTCACCATAAATCAAAAATCATCTATATACCTTGTGTAACTTAAGAGTTACTAACTCATGAAACCTTTCACCAACTCATGAACCTTTCACATTTCTTGTCATAAGTTATTGTGAATTATTGGTCTCGACATTTCAACACATCATGAAGAGTTTGATTTTGATTTTGATTTTTAAGGGTTCGATCAATTACTCACATGAAAAACAGTTCTAAGGGCCGGGGAGCTAGGTAGATAGTCTTCTATATTATCTCACTCCCGACAAAATAAAAATGAAAAAGAACCTAGCCGCTCAACAAACATGCATGCATGGAGCAAAACCCTTCACTTCATCCGCAAGGATTGCTGGTCTGAGCAGCTAGACAATTTGAAGACCAATCATACTATATAGGGTTGCAAGATAATTGGTTTCGTTGGCTTTCGTTCATGTCTCTTGATCCGTCTGCGGGAAAATGGAGACGTATCTCAAGAAGATTCCGAGGCCTCGGCTGAAAACAAGGCAGTACAAATACCAAATATGAATCTCCATTTCTCTTGTGGTGTTTTAAAAGGGCTTCAGAACTTGGAGATTGCCTCCGCTGGCTTTGGTGATACTTTGATTCCCACCTCCCTGCATTTTCATTTGTGTGGTTCGTATAAAACCCTGATGAAAGATTCACCAAGGAACAACAAAGAGCTAGAAAAATTAGGGTTCAATTCATCAGGGGTTATCAATCAAGACTTGTGATTTTTCTTTCTCTTGTGCATAAGGGATTTCACTAGATAGATTTCGGAATTTCTTTGTTACTTTCAAACTAAAAAGAGTATTTGCGAGAAATCTCCATCGAATTAGTGAACTGTTAGAAGCAGATACAATAGTGAGCTTTTGTTCACAAGATTATACCATAGAGTTCAGGGTGCTGCTATATAGGAGACTGTTAAGGAAATAAAAGTAATGCAAGGGTTTCTCCACCCTTCAAATTCTACTGTGGACAATGGTGAGTTTGATTTGGTACTTATTATCAGAAGGAAATGCATTCTTTGGTTGAGTTAAAGAGAATCTCGGTGTTCATATCATACTCTCTTTATCAATCACAGGTAAAGCTCCACTTCTATCTCAACCATACTAGCAGACCTATCTATATAACTGTCCCCAACTATGAGGAATATACAAATCGAAGATTCACAACTCTTATTTCGACCGTTGTATTTAAAATCACTACGACCTATTACCTTTAGGTTAATATCTGGGCCGAGCCGCCCCGGCCCAATAAAAACCCCACGATTCGCAGAATGCCTCACTTTTAACTACCAAAATCCTACTCCGCCTTTTGCTCGCCGTCTTCGATAATAATGGAGTCGTTGTCAGTCTTCAACACCACCGCCTCCTTCCCCCTCTTCTCTTCCTCACTCGACCACCCCAGGCCCCAACTCTCCCTCACTCCCTCCTCTTACAGGCCCATGCCGAAGCTCGACGTCGTCCACTGCGCCGCCGCCCAGGGCCAATCCTCCGCCGCCGCCGCCGCCGCCGCCGCCGCGAAGCCCAAGGAGGCCAAGCTTTGGGGCGGCCGCTTCGAGGAAGGCGTCACCGACGCCGTCGAGCGCTTCACTGAGTCCATCTCCTTCGACAAAGCCCTCTACAAGCATGACATCCTCGGCTCCAAGGCCCACGCCTCCATGCTCGCCAAACAGGTCCTTAAAACCTCACTTCTCTCTCTCTCTCAATTTTCTCAGTTTCTCTCAATTTTTAGGGTTTTGATTTTGGTTTGTGCTGTTAGGGATTGATGACTGCGGAGGATAGGGATAGCATCCACGAGGGGCTTACGGAGATTCAGAGGCGAATTGAGAGCGGCGAGTTTGAGTGGAGGACTGATAGGGAAGACGTGCATATGAACATTGAGGCGGCGCTGACGGATTTGATCGGCGAGGCGGCCAAGAAGCTGCATACGGCGAGGAGCCGGAACGATCAGGTCTTGACTGATTTTCGGCTGTGGTGTAGGGATGCAATTGAGGCGATTCTTGTGCAGATTAAGCATCTGCAGGTTTCGTTGGTCCAGTTGGCGCTGAAGAATGAGGGTTTGATTGTTCCGGGGTACACGCATTTGCAGAGGGCTCAGCCTGTTTTGCTTCAGCATTTGCTGTTGGCGTTTGTTGAGCAGGTTTGTCTCTCTATCTGCACAGCTATGCACAATGCATGTCCTTTACTTGTTTCTTTCGTGTAAGAATATGTATAGCTAAGTGTATATTTGATTCTTAGGTGGAAAGGTGTTATTAGAAGAAAGGAAGTGTATTTGTTAATTTATTGATGTAAGTAGTTTTGATTGTTTCCGGCGCTTTAGTTATTGTGTTGTTTTACAGTTATTATATGCATTGCAGTAATAGTGGGCTGTTTTTGTTCTTGAATGTGTGTTGCCATGTGATGCTTGGTTTTTAAAAGAAATTAAATGTGGGCATGCTTTTGTTATGTAGCTTGAACGTGATGCTGGTCGCTTACTAGATTGCAAAGAGAGGTTGAATTTTTGCCCTCTAGGTGCCTGTGCATTGGCTGGCACTGGACTTCCAATCGATCGTTTTATGACCTCTGATGCTTTAGGCTTCACTGCTCCTATGAGGAATAGGTTCATCACTTGTCATTACCCATTGTTTCGGGTCAAAGTTCTTGATATGGGATTCAATACGTACTTTTTATATTGTACTTATTATTAAATTTTTTCTTGATATCAGTATCGATGCAGTTTCAGACAGAGACTTTGTCTTGGAATTTCTTTCCGCGAATTCAATTACAGCCATTCATCTCTCCCGCCTTGGTGAGGAATGGGTATTGTGGGCTTCAGAAGAGTTTGGATTTATCACACCAAGTGATGCAGTTTCAACTGGAAGTAGCATTATGCCTCAGAAGAAAAACCCAGATCCAATGGAACTTGTTCGTGGAAAATCTGCTAGGGTAGTAGGAGATCTAGTTACGCTTCTCATGTTGTGCAAAGGACTTCCTCTTGCTTACAATCGTGATTTGCAGGTATATTGATCTCTATCATCATTCCATTTAGGGAAAAATCCAGTACGCCTCTTTAGTTGGTTTAAAGGATAACAAGTTCATCCATTTGCAATGATAGTTCATTTTGGGCTCTTCCACCCATGTTCTTACATCTGAAACTGTTCATGCATGTTGTATAATGTAATATTTCGTCCCACGAGATCACGAGTATGATCTAGTGATTTACAGAATTCTTTTTGTTTCTTTGATCTTGACAGGAAGATAAGGAGCCTGTTTTTGACAGTGTGAAGACAATTTTGGGGATGCTTGAAGTGTCTGCGGAGTTTGCACAGAACATTACCTTCAATAAGGAGAGAATACAAAAGGCTTTACCTGCTGGTCATCTTGATGCCACCACTCTTGCTGATTATCTTGTGAAGAAGGCAAGTTTTATTGATCAACCTTCTTTTTTACCTGCTAGATGAGTTTAAAATGTTATTAGTTTTGAACTCTAGTTATCAGTCAATATTATACGGGCATTCCGCTGTAGACTTTGTGACTATTACTAGTCTCTTGGTCACTGATTCAATGCCTGTCTATAGAGAATAGACAGAATGTCCTACTCATTATTCCCCTCTAATAATTGTTAATGAAGTTGCTTCTGATTCTTTATACAGGGCATACCTTTCAGAACTTCTCATGACATAGTTGGAAGGGCAGTAGCTGTTTGCGTCTCAAAAGGTTGCCAACTTAAAGAGTTAAATCTCGATGAGCTGAAAAGCATAAATCCGGTGTTTGACAAGGATGTATATGAGTTTCTTGGAGTAGAGAATGCAGTTAAAAAGTTCAGCTCATATGGTTCGACAGGGTCAGAATGTGTTGCCAGTCAACTTGATCACTGGGTTACTAAACTCGGACTCACCAAAGGGGCCTGACAAACGGATTGTGCTAGAGATATATAAATTGGAGTGCTAACAATATAAGCCACTACTAAAAAACTATCATTGAAGGTGGTTCGTAGAAGATCTAATCGTCTGGAATAGGTGAGTTGAGCCAGTATGAAAGATGAGATCACGTTTGTTAGGCCCCAGGATCGATTTGTTGTTGTTGTTTTTTTTTTTTTTTCCTTTTTCTTTTTCCGTTAGGACCAAATCGGTCCATGTATGAACCGCTTCTCTTTAGATGAATTTATATTTTCATTTCCGCATCCGGTTTACTTTTAGCTGGAGTGGAAATAACCTTCATTGATATAAATATGTACTAGGTCAAGCTAGAAAAGTCGGAAGACAACTCATTACTCATCACATCCTAAACAAAAAAAAAATGCCTAATCCTAGCAAGACTTTCATTGGACCTTCTTTGCCCCTCTTGTCGCCTAGACACCGTATGGTGTGCGTCTCACTGAATATAGCAGGTGCCTCCAATGGAAGGCCACACCAGTTTAGATATTACTCGTACACCAAAGAAAAACAGAATCTTCCTTTCAAAAAGAAAAACTGAATCTTGTGCAGCAAACAACCTGCCATTGTTAACTGTTGTAAAAGGAATACACAAACAATCAATCCCATTATACAGCGGAGACCCTTTATAAAACCATCGCTGCTCCTTCCCCAAGAACAGTGTTTTTTTTTTTTCTTTTTTTTTTTCTTTTTTTCCGACAAGAGAACTCTGTTTCTTTTAAATCCCTCTAGCTGATGTTATCTCTGCACAAGACAGTTGTCGGAACTCTATTTGTCTCAACCGTAGAACTGGGCCTTGTGTACATCAGGCATTTACCTTACACAAATCAATCATGAAAAGAACTACAACTATGGAGCAGGTTTGTGCAGCTAAACCTCTTGATCCGGAAGCTATATCTAGTATTCTTGGTTTCATTTCACAAGAATTACTAACAAAGGTGGTGCGTATACTAGAATCATGTCATGGATTTCCAACGAAACAATTTACTTCCCAGAATTCCCCGAAGATAGAGGCCGAATAGTCTTGAATCTCCCACCTGTCAACAATGTGGTTTGAAAAGCTGTGCTCAGTAGAGGCAGGGAACCCGACATGCATCAGCTAACTCCTAATTGCTTGGACAGGTCAATCGACAGAACAAGAATGCGAGTTGGAGTTAGTTGACAGTTATTCTAAATATAGGAAGATGTATTTGATAGGAAATCATATTCACAATCAAACAAATATCAATAATTCCATTTACAGGGATACTGGATTTAGGCCAGTACATACCAGGTTGGAAAACCCATAATATGTGTCTGAGTTTGCACTTAAGTGAAGATGAACTGAAACCATAGCAACAACCAGTTGTAGCCTTGCAATGCTATATTGACTTGTTTGATAAGCACAAAAGCCAGCCAACGAATCATGCATATGGCAGCAGTTGTGGATTTGAGTCCCGCAAGTACCAAAATTTCCGAGTATCATAGAGACTAGAGGCTTGATAGCTTAGTAAAGACGAAGGCTAGCTCTGTATTTCCAGCAGGAATGTAAAAATGGAGCACCTCAATTGCACGAACATTGCCATCATAGCAGGCAATTGGTAAAGATCATCTTTCAGGGATAGATCTTCAAGAATATTCTTGAAAACTTAAGATGCTCGAGGTATGAACAGAGAGTTGATTTTCATCCATCCAATTCCATATTCACCTCAGAAATCTCTCCTGATGTTCCAGGCCTACGATGGGACTTGGATCTTACCTGATGGGCAATGATCAACCTAGTCAGAAACTATTTCAGAATGCAATTAAACCAGCTTCAAATGTATTCCTTCAAACATGCATCAAATTTATACATAAGACTAAGAGATCTGAGGTTAAAATGGCAAGACATAAATTCTAGCTGATAAGTAAAACAAAACATAAAATTACACAAGAAAATCAATCACAAATTCAACATACATTTTGTAATGGTTTTTAGTTGAAAACTACTGAATTTCCTGATTGTCATCAAGGAAACGAGAATCTCATTACTCTTAATCTGCATGACTGCATGTCCACTGAAACACACAAATGTTCTTAAATATGCCAATATACACCAGACTAAACTTACAGCATCAAATCATGCTCTGAACTTTTGATCCCATTTTCTCTCATGTTACCATCTACTACTTCTCTGGCAATACCATGTTGTAGAACTTTAAAGCATATCTCTAAAAATCCCTAGACGATTAACATCTTGTCTACACCTCCAATGCATAGCTATCTTACAATAACGCAATCAACGTATTCATACATTTATCAAAAGAGTAATTTTTAATATCTTAATCATTTAGTGAACAAACTAAACTATACATTTTGAACCAAAAAAAAAAAAGAAGAACAAAGAAGCTCATATATAGCATTTACAATTTTACATAGATGGTTCAGATCAGTACAAGAAGCAAATAATTGAGAACCATTTTAATTTTTTTAATTTTTTATGCGTGTTTTGATTTACCTCTTCACAATCAAACCATATGCTGGGGACATGGTATATTTTACTCCAATCTTCACCTTCCACCTTGTGGCACCATTCTTTCAGTTCAGGGCAATCTATTACTATGAAAGACTCAAGTGAAGTTGGTAGTCCATCAGAAGGTAAGGACAGAAGCTTTGGACAACGCCTGAACTCCAAATGCTTGAGGGATTTCAGCCAAGAAAGTGATGGAAGACTGTCAAGTTCGGGGCAAGAGTCCATTGTGAGTTTAAGTAGGGATGGAAAGTCACCTGTCTTTACTTCCTTCCACTCTTTCAAATTGAACATGATGTCAACTTCTAATATCTCAAGTTTTGGAAATGCATGGAATGCTTGATCAACTAGTCCACCTCCATAAAACTGATGGTTGATTTCTTTCACCTCATTCATCTCTATAATAGAAAGAGATTTGAGCATTTGTAACTGGCCAATAGACGGGAGAAGTTGACAATTAATACATCTGTATAGAGTAAGAACAACAAGTGCAGAAAGAGATGGATGGCTTATCCAAGTTGGAAGTGTTGACCCGGCATAGTGTTGTATCTGTAACTCTTTAAGACCAGCATGGGGTTGAAGACAATCAAGGATTTTCTGTTGCTCCTCTATTTTCTCTATGAACACATTACTCCAACGAAGCTCTAGCCTTTGGAGGTATTGCTTATTAATCAAAGCAGCTTCCTTAGCCTCATCCTTATCTGACACATTTTCAAGCCTTGAAATGCGAAGTACTCCCCTAAGATTATTCAAATTCTGAAGCTCTCCAATCCGACACCCCTCCTCTCGACCAACTAGAAATGCTGACAAAGTCAGAAGGTTAGTTAAGTTTCCTAAAAATGGGGGCATGGCACGTAATTGCCGAATGATATCCAATTCCATATGTCGTAGATTGATCAGCTTCTTCATGCCTTTTGGCAACTGAAGGAAGTGCACACAGCCTCTTAGTTTTATAGTCTGCAAATGGCGAAGAGAATCTATTGACTCTGGCAACTGCGTAACGCGAGTATTGGAGAGATCCAAATATCGTAATGATTTCATATTTCGAATGGAACTTGGCACCTCCGAAATAAGTGTTCGACTCAAATTCAGTGTTCTCAAATCCTTTAAGTTCAAAAACAGATCACGAGGAATATGTTTGATGGAAGACTCATGGCCAGAGAGGAGTAGGAGCGTGCGCAGATGCTTAAAATTTTTGAGAATTCCAAAAGTCATCTGATCAATGTCCTTACAATTCAAAGACAAATGCTGTGTCAATTCCAAGTCTCCATCCAAACTACCAGCCACAGCAGCGAAATAATCCACCGGAGCAGTTGTGTTTATCAACTCTGAAAGCTTGATAGGATTCACCTTGAACAACAATTTTCCAGGGTTATACGAGGGTACCGAACACACTGAATCAAAATCCACACTGAAATCACATCTAGAGGGCACAAGAAAGCCTATCTTTTCTAAGGAATTGAAATAAGCACAACCAATGTCCTCCGTTGTCTTTCTTTGGCTCTCGTCAATAAAGCCTTCAGCCATCCACATTTGAACCAACTCATCTCTTCTAAACTCATAATCTGATGGGAAGAGAGAGAAATACATAGATAACCCCTTTAACTCGTCCGGTAAACCGTCGGGTTCTTTATCTGCATAAATAACTCTTCCTGCAAAAAATCAAGTTCATTGGAAATGTAGTACACATGTAAAATCGGAGAACAATACAAATTCAACAACTTTCGATCAAACCCACATTTTTAGATTAGTACATTTCTTCAAGTTACTTAAATTTTAAGAGTATTAACCTTGCTTATCTATTTTTCACAATTTGTTTTAGACGTAAGAGTAAGCTTTTAGTAGATCGGAAGTTGATAAACAAATGAAACAAGTTTGATACCTTGCTCGTTATCCATGTCGTCGTCCAACGTGATGGTACTAGCAGATGTAGCTGACCTAGTGGCCAAATGCTTCTGATCCGGTAAAGGAAGGCTCTTTCCGGTGGAGCTGAGTGTGCGAGGCGGAGAGCGCGACGGGCCGGTGAGGCTCTGGACCAAGGACCTAAATTCGCTCGTTTCAACGGTGTACACAGCGGTACGGGCCCTTCGCTTCTTCACTTTGACGGAGTCTTTGTTGAGTTTGAGAGTAGAAGAGCGCCAGCGATGGGAACGGTCATCCTTTTCCGGCGGCGAATCCATCGCGTTTTGGGGAGGAAGACCAGACAAACTCTTCAGTTAAAAAAGGAAAATAATGAACGAGGGATGTTAGAAGATAAAAGAGCTCTGTTCACGTCTTCTGGTGGAATAGTCTCACTTGGTCAGTGAGGGAAAAAAGTCCGGACCGTATCTAACCTTTTAACGAAGTAAAGGTTTGGTATCCCACCTTTTAAAACTTCAAAACGTATCCCACATTTTGACCCCGACATAAGATCCATCTGGGGCTAACGGGGGATGTTAGCTCCGTTACAGAGCTTGCCAGGTGACATCTTTTGCAGGGTATTTTCGTCTGTTCAGTCTCTCCCTCCAATTTATACAATAGTTGGCGCCATGACCCTTTAATGGGGTAGTTCGGTTTGAATCTGTTCTTAACAGGCGACAATACAGCTACTCTGCGCATATTAGCTCTATTTTGTCTGCTCCTTCACAATGCAGAAGTTGAAACTAACAAAGCAAACAATTCCTGGAGCAAAATGAAATCAACAACCATCAAGTATTTCATATTGTAGCAAAGCATGTCGAGTTCCTCACCTAGTAATACTTCAGAAGCAAGTAGAAGCACAAAACAATAGTAATAGTTCCTCACTCTTCTTACACTTCTTCAATTTCTTCACCATCTCCAAATCCCACGAATTACTCTTCATCAAACCAAACCAGCAACTCACAAATCTACGAATCAAGAGATAAAACTTGTCTAACCTCAACATGTCGATGCCGGACCATTCGCAGCGCATGGTGAGTAGAAACGCCGAGAAGTACTCGACGGCGAGAGGGAGGTGGAGGCTGTGGAGGAGAGAGGAGAGGCGATCGATGAGCTGGGCCTGGGCGGGGGCCTTGTCGGCGTGCCACATGCAGTAGAAGAGGCCTTTCTAGAGCTTCCTCATGTCGTCGTCGGAGAGGTTGAGCTGGGTGGGGAGCCAGGTCTTGAGGAGAACCCTGAGGGCGCAGCCGCGGCTGCCTTGGTTGCACGACGCGAGCTGCTTTATGAGAGCTGGGCCGGATTCCAATGCCATTTCGGCGTCTATTTTGGCTGCGTGTATTTCCTATTGTTTTGTGCTTCTACTTGCTTCTGAAGTATTACTAGGTGAGGAACTCGACATGCTTTGCTGCAATATGAAATACTTGATGGTTTTTTATTTCATTTTGCTCCAGGAATTGTTTGCTTTGTTAGTTTCAACTTCTGCATTGTGAAGGAGCAGACAAAATAGAGCTAATATGCTTGAAGTAGCTGCATTGTCGCCTGTTAAGAACATATTCAAACCGATCTACCCCATTAAAGGGTCATGGCGCCAACTATGGTATAAATTGGCAGGAAAGACTGAACAGACGAAAATACCCTGCAAAAGATGCCACCTGGCAAGCTCTGTAACGGAGCCAACATCCCCCGTTAGCCCCAAATACCGTTCTTATGTCTGGGTCAAAAAGTGGGATACCGTTTTAAAGTTTTTGAAATGTGGGATACCAAAGCTTTGTTTCGTTAAAAGGTCAGATACGGTTTGGACTTTTTTCCCGGTCAGTAAAGAACCATGTTTGGTTCATGACTTTGTGTCCGAAAATGCAATTAAGATGTTTCGGAATTGTTATAGGATAATTAGAATATTATTGTTTCTGTAAAGTAGATATTTACTCAGTCAGATGTTTATCTAGTTAGTTGTTGACTTAGTCAGTATTGTTATGGTTTGTGGTGGCATGTACCACAGAATAAGGAGAGATTCATGTAATCTTGTAATCTGTAATCTCCTATAAAAGGAGCTCACTCATTCTGATGAAATATACAGTTTTTCCTAAAACACGTTATCAGCCCGAGTGAGCCAAATCCATATTTGAGAAGCATGTGAAAAGTATAGGATTGTCGGAGAACTTGAATGTCTCATTGACAGTGGAACCACACACACTATGCTTCACCATAGACAACTCTTTATCGACTTTATGCCTTGTCGAGTATCTTTAACCACAATGATGGGAGGATCTACGAAATTGATCCAAGGGCGTGGTAAAGCCCAATTTATGTTGCCAAATGGCACTATCCTCACCATCAAGGACGCTTTCTATGCTCGTAGGGCCCCAAGAACCCTTTTGAGTAGTAGAGACATCCGAGCCAATGGACTCCATACGCATTGTGAATGATTCCTCCATACGCATTGTGAGAATGGAATTGAATACTTATGTATTACCTCTAATGATTCTGGAAGAAACCGAGTATTAGAGAAACTAATATGTCAGCCAAATGGGCTATGTATAACAACCATTCGAGTTGTTGAATCTAACCATGTCATGAGAAATGACTTATGGGATTCAGACACATATAGGCTTCGGCACAACAGACTGGGACATCCAGGTCGTGATATGATGATCCGTATTTTGAAAAACTCAAACGGACATCCCTTCTTCAGAGCGAAAGGAAGCAAGAATCGTCAGTTAGATGTTGATGCCGCTACAAACCCCCAGCGGAAAAGAACTAACACTAACAATGGCGCTTTAGTTCCATATCATGCTTCTCAAGTCAATGATGACTTTGAGCTTGAACCAACATCCTCATTGGTCATATCAGATGCTCATTGTTCATTCTGCAAAGCCTGTTCTTTAGCCAAAGTGGGATCGAGACCGTCCTATGCTAAAGACACTAAAGAGAACATTCCATTCTTACAACGTATCCAAGGTGATATTTGTGGACCTATCCACCCATCATGCGGGCCATTCAGATATTTCATGGTACTGGTGGATGCTTCGACACGATGGTCACATGTCGCACTTTTGTCCACAAGAAATGCTGCATATTCTAAACTCCTAGCACAAATTATTTGCTTGAGGGCTCACCACCCAGATCATGCTGGGGAGTTTACATCGCAAATATTTGATGATTATTGCATGTCCATTGGGATTGATGTTGAGCATTCAGTTCCCCATGTACATACCCAAAACGGTCTCGCAGAAGCCGTCATTAAAAGACTTCAAATGGTTGGACGAGCTTTGGTCATGCGCACCAATCTCCCTACTTCTGCTTGGGCTTATGTGATATTACATGCAGCCATGCTTATTCATTTCAGACTTGCTACTAGACAACCATTTTCTGCGTACCAGTTGGTTACTGGATATGAGCCGAATATTTCACATCTACGCATTTTTGGTTGTGCAGTTTATGTGCCCATCGTGCTACCATTACGCGAAAAAATGGGTCCTCAGAGACGAATAGGTGTATATGTTGGATATGTGTCACCAACTATAATCCGCTATATAGAACCCTTGACAGGCGATCTCTTTACCGTACGATTTGCGGATTGTCACTTTGATGAGACAACCTTCCCGTCATTAGGGCGAGGAAGGAATAACAATGTTTCACAAAAACGATAGGAATTGTCGTGGTCTGTTCCCACTCTGTCTCATCTTGATCCCCGCTCTACACTAGCAGATAGTGAAGTTTAGAGAATTATGGAGCTTGGAAACGTAGTAGATTCGATGCCTGATGCGTTTATTGACCTTGCCAAAGTGACGAGATCTCATATACCTGCTGCAAATGTGCCTGCAAAGATAGACATCCCACAAGGAGGATGTGAGGCCGTTGCTCCCAATATAGGAGGCGGTACCACCACCACACTTGGTGGACGTATGGTGGCTGAGGTTGCGGCTCCCCAAAGGAAAAGGGAGAGACCTACAGGTTCGATGGATACTCGCCCTAGGAAGAGGGGGAGTTTGGCACAACTTAATCCATTGATCATCAACACTCAAAATCCAACTCATGAAATTATTCCTGACTATAGTTATGTCCGTGAGAAAACCAATTTGGAGGAAATTCCAATGGTTGATCCAAGTACAGCGAATAAATAGATCTCAATGAATTATGCTAGCGTACATGAGATACTGGATAGAGAATCTATGATCCTTGACGATGCATTTGCATTCTCAGTTTAACAGGAAATCATAGAACATGATGATATCGAACCTCACTTTGTTGAAGAATGTCAACAAAGAGCAGATTGGCCCAAATGGAAAGAAGCAATCCAGGTTGAATTAGATTCACTAACAAAGAGACAGGTATTTGGCCCGGTAGTGCTAACCCCGCCAAATGTAAAGCCTGTGGGACATAAATGGGTCTTTGTTAGAAAGCGAAATGAGAAGAATGAGGTAATAAGATATAAAGCCCGCCTTGTGGCGCAAGGTTTCTCACAACGCCCTGGAATTGACTACGAGGAGACATACTCTCCCGTAATGGACGTTATAACTTTCCGCTACCTTGTCAGTTTGGTAGTTTCTGAAAAACTTGACATGCAGCTTATGGATGTGGTTACTGTATATCTCTATGGGGATCTGGATTCAAAGATATATATGAAAGTTCCTAATGGACTTCTATTACCCAAATCAAGTAGCTCTAAACCACAGAGCGCGTTCTCAATAAGGTTGAGACGTTCACTATATAGATTGAAGCAATCCGGACGTATGTGGTATAATCGTCTAAGTGAATACTTGATTGGGAAGGGATATGTGAATAATGAACTATGCCCATGCGTGTTTATTAAGAAAACAAGTTTTGGATTTGCAATTGTCGCTGTCTATGTTGATGACATGAACATTATTGGGACTCTTGATGAGTTAAAGGACACTGCAAAGTATTTGAAATCCGAATTCAAGATGAAAGATCTTGGGAAGACACGGTTTTGCCTAGGACTAGAGCTAGAGCACCGTAGTAGTGGAATATTAGTCTACCAGTCAGCTTATGTCCACAAAATGTTGAGAAGATTTAACATGGACAAAGTACATTCTGTTAGCACTCCCATGATCGTCCGCAGCCTAGATCCAAACAAGGATCCATTTTGTCCAAATGATGAGAACGAAGAAGTCTTGGGGGCTGAAGTGCCTTACCTAAGTGCAGTAGGTGCGTTACTGTATTTAGCTCAATGCACAAGACCGGACATCTCATTTGATGTAAACTTGTTAGCTAGATTTAGCTCAGTGCCCACGCAACGCCATTGGACTGGCATAAAGACAATCTTCCGGTACTTAAAGGGTACGATAGATATGGGCTTGTTCTATCCCTACAGAGAGGCAAGAAGAAAGGCTTTCATTGCAGGAAGCAAGGACTCCACCAATAAGGGTGCCGCCACTTGTTCCTTCACCCTCTACACCAACAATCCATGTGATGTGTTGGTTGGTTTTGCTGATGCTGGGTATCTTTCTAACCCGCACAAAGGTCGTTCCCAGACCGGTTATATCTTTACCATGGGTCACCGCGATATCTTGGAGGTCTACAAAACAGACTCTCGTTGCTACATCTACGAATCGTACTAAGATTATTGCTCTACATGAAGCTGTTAAGGAATGCATATGGTTAAGAGCCATAATTGCACATATTTGAAGATCAAGTGGTCTAGAATCAACCACAGATGAACCTACATGCATTTATGAGGATAATACTGCATGCATTGAGCAGATGAAGCTAGGTTACATCAAAGGTGACAACACCAAGCATATATCGCCCAAATTTTTCTATAATTAGCAACAACAACAGTTTCTCAAGATCCAAGTGAACCAAATTCGATCTGAGAACAATGTGGCAGACTTATTTACTAAGTCACTAGCCAAATCCACATTTGAGAAACATGTGAAAAGTATAGGATTGCTCAGCTTATCTAAGCTAACCTGATTGCTGGAATCAGGGGGGAGATGTAGACTTCAGGGGGAGTATGACATACACATGAAAGTTTCTAAATGTGAAGGACACGTTGTACTCTTTTTTTTCCTTGACCAAGGTTGTTTTTATCCCAAAGGGTTTTTATTACTTAGTAAGGTTTTTAAGGAGGCAACATAAATAAGTGTCATATTATCGTCTACGACGATCTACGCTCTTTTACTTGTTCGAGATCACTTTTTTTTCTCTCTTGCCATGGTTTTAACTTGACAAGGATTCTAAGGAGGTATTACAGAAGCATCAAGAAAGCAACATCTACTATATACGGAACAAAGGGGAGTGTTATAGGATAATTAGAATATTATTGTTCCTGTAAAGTAGATATTTACTCAGTTAGATGTTTATCTAGTTAGTTGTTGACTTAGTCAGTATTGTTATGGTTTGTGGTGGTATGTACCACAGAATAAGGAGAGATTCATGTAATCTTGTTATCTGTAATTTCCTATAAAATGAGTTCACTCATTCTGATGAAATATACAGTTTTTCCTAAAACAGGAATGTCTTTTCTGACACGTTTAAGGAATGAAATTAAGATGTTTCGAAATGATTACAGGATAAGAGAAATGTTGTTTTTACTTGCTCATGGCGGATTGGGAATTGTTGTAGATCCCACCTCCAAATCTGAAATTGATTTCTTGATAACCTGGATTTGTAAGGTGGGTTTAAGAATGGTTTCAACCGAAATCAATTTTTATGTCGATAATACCCTCTATTAATTTTCATATTGCTAAATATTGTGGAACTTGTTTAAGATGAGGGATATTAATTAGAAGGAAAAAAGAGTTATAGCTCCGTTCACATTTCTTCCCGTGGAATAGTCTCACTTTGGTACGACAATGGTTGTTAAGGGAAGTGAAATTTACACTTCTCATTTTACACTTATTTTACGATCCACACTTACTTTTTCTGATATTGTTAAAGTTTCACGAAAAACAACATATTGTATAAAAGAAAGGGTAGTTCATGGATCCTAAACGCGGATTGTTTCGCACAATCCAGCATTAGAGAATACTACATAGGGAGAATGGTGGTTGTCTGGTTGATGGAATTCGAAGTTCTTGAGGCCGACAGTGTTTCAGATATCCAGTTGTTTTGTGCTACTACTCTTTCTCAACAATAAGTTCTTTTTTGTTTTGTTTTGGAAGGTTTATGATACTATGTTTAATACTGGAGTTATACGATGCTTTAAAATAATATTTCACACCCTTGGATTTACATCCAACGGTGATTGATCTTGATTTTCTTGGTCACTAGGTGACCATGTAAATATTATTGTGATCCTGTGTTTATGATACTATGTTTAATACTGGAGTTATACGATGCTTTAAAATAATATTTCACACCCTTGGATTTACATCCAACGGTGATTGATCTTGATTTTCCTGATCACTAAGTGACCATGTAAACATTACTGTGATCCTGTGTTGGGCCTCCGAACCATCACTTTTGAGGGTTTTGGTCACCCACTCATCTTATATCAATATGTGAATGCATGCTTTGGCGGTAACTAATGCTTGAACGTTAAGGAAGGAACTTGATCGATTGAAAGTGTTTCAATGTATCCAAGCAGCGTATAAGTTAGTTAGTACGCGCTTTTGTTTTCTACCTTTCAAGTTTGAATTGAGGATGAACCACTTTGGCTATGTACTAATTTCTTATGTAAAAAAACTAAAAAACTAAAATTAACATTGATGGATTAAATTCAGTTTACCCCCTCAAACTTTGGTGCTAAAATTAGTTTGATACTCAAATTTTTTTTTTTTAATTCATGTTGGTCCCTAAACTTCTAATTCTCATCAACATGGTCTAAATTTTGAAATCAATTTCAACCATGTCATATGCTGACTTGTTTACGACATGTGGGCCTATATTTAAATGAAATGTTCAAACTACTCATTGACTTTTACCAAAAAAAAAACTACTCATTGACTAAATAAATTTTTTGGTAAAAACTTGAATGGTTTGGCTGTATAAGGATTCGAACCTCTCTCACCTCATTAAAATATGACGCATCTTACCACCACACCAAATGATTCCGTTTGTACATATTTTGCTAAAAACAAAAAGCTATATAGATATATCATGGTAGTTCGAAAATGGATCATGATTTTACTGGGAAAAGAGGGGAAGGACTTTCCCAGGAAATTAGAGAAGGTGATCCAACCTAAATCCACAACCAAAACGAACCAATTAGTCTATTTGTATATAACTCTGACTGAGAAAGAGAGAGAGAGAGAGTTTTCATTGTGTGTGTGTATATATATATCTCATACGGTGCTGCTGCAGATTAAGAAGAGTTAGAAAAGGAACGGGAAGAGAGGAGACACAGTATATAGATTGTTTTGAGTTTGCCTAGTTAATTAAACACGTAGTTGCAAAGAGTATATATTGTTTGCATTAGCTCGTACCATAGTGGTTTGTAGTTTGAGCTGTGAATGATATGGGAAGGCTTCGATTCCCCTTGAACACAATGATTGGAACTTAATTAGGATTAAATCCATAAACATTTATCTTGGTCAAGGGGTAATTCGGATAATTTAGTAAAAAATGGGCCTTCATGTCGGCTGACATCGGAAAAATGTTAGTATATCATATGGTATAATATGCTTTATAAAATATGTGGTTATCATTAATAAAAAATGTAACTAAATGATCATGTAATGAAGCATGTTATATTATATGGTATGAGAGACAAACCTTAATGAAAATTGAAAATTTAGGGACCTACATAATTAAAAAAAATTTAAGTATCAGACTGATTTTAACGTTAAAGTGTAAGGAGTAAACCGAATTTAAACCGACAATGATTTTGAGTTTTTGACACGGGTGAAGGCTAGTCTTACTGAAATACAGTACTGAAAGTCAAGTTGCTCCCATACCACACACAAGTCAGAAGGTTGCTCTGCTCTTGTTGCCAGTAAAAGAACAATGGCGACTACTGTAGCGTCTCTAGTACTTTCGACCGGCATCACATCGGCGGTTCTTCAGGTTCTTGTCGACAGAATCGCCACCATCACTCAAACAAAGATAACCCAGTTTAAGCAGCTGCAAAGCCAGTTCTTGGAGTTAGGAGCAACAATGACCAAGGCAAAAGCTCTGGTTGACGATGTAGAAAACAAGAAATGTTTTCCGGAGGCGTGCCGTATTTTGCTGGAAGATATCAAAAGTGTTGTTTTAGATGCCGATGACTTGCTGGATGAGATTGACATGTTTCTCGAAAACAGAACCGATAAGAATCAGGTGAGTCAAATCACTCAAATGTTCCCATCATCTTTTAGATTCAATATTCCTTCTGAGCTGCGCAAGATCCATAAAGAATTGGGTGATTTAGTAGATAAACTGGAGGGCTACTGCATGATGAATTTGGGTCAGCCTCAAATGGCTGCTCCCACTCCCATTTTGCCAAGTACTTCGTTGGTAGTTGGGTCCTCTATAATTTCAAGAGATCCAGACAAGAAAAAGATCATTGAGATGGTCTTGTCTGACCAAGGAGAGGGTGGAGGAAATGTTTCTGTGATTCCCATAGTGGGAATGGGTGGAATTGGTAAAACTGCACTTGCTCAACTTGTTTACAATGATCCGGATGTGGTTAGAAATTTTGATTTTAAGATCTGGGTATCAGTTTCTTTCAGCTATGATGTTGTCATGATTACAAAATCCATTTTTAACTCTGTTGCTGAGCAAAGGTCTGGGTTAATGTCTGAATTTAGGGGAGTTTTTGAGTTGTCTGATATGTGGAAATATTTTGAGTTGAGTCATAATGAGATTCATATTCAGTTACAGAAGAAGTTGAGGGGGAAGAAGTTTTTGCTTGTACTTGACGATATGTGGAATGAAAATCCTAGAGATTGGGATCAATTGAAATTGCCTTTTCAAGTTGCGGCACAAGGAAGCAAGATTTTGATGACTACACGAAGCCAAATTGCTTCGTCTATTCTTTCCGGTGCTCCTGCTTATCTTTTGAATACTTTGTCTCATAAGGATTGCTGGACAATCATTAAACAAACAGCAGGACTAGGTGATGCACATGAAAATGAGTTGATCGGGTTGGAGATAGCAAAGAAGTGCAAAGGGCTTCCTTTGGCGGCAAAAGTGATTGGAAGTGTCTTGCGTTATAAATATGGAGAAAGGAAGTGGGGTGCTTTGTTAAAATGTGAGCTATGGGAATCTCCAGAACATGGAAACCATATATATCCAGCACTTAAGTTGAGCTATGATAATTTGTCTTCTTATTTGAGAAGATGTTTCACTTATTGTTCTATCTTCCCACGTGATCATGAATTTGAGAAAGATGATTTGGTTCAGTTATGGGCTGCAGAAGGCTTCATTCAAGCTCAAGGAAGACAAGAAATTGAAGATGTTGGAAGAGAGTACTTTGGTGGCTTGTGTTCCAGGTCCTTTTTCCAAGCTTCAGATGATGATCCACCAAAATATAAAATGCATGACCTCGTTCATGATTTGGCAAGATTGGTTTCAACCACTGTTTCCTTTTCCATGGAGGATAATGTGTCAAACATCTTACCGATACCTAGACATGCTCGGTATTCATCATTGCTTTGTCAAGACATTAAGCCATCTACATTGGAGGTGTTTCACAGGTATGAGAAGTTGCGAACCTTTTTGCTGCTTTCTGAACATGCATCCAATCTTAAACAAGTTCCATATGATTTCTTTATAAAGTTGGGACGCTTAAGAGTGTTGAATCTGAGCCATAGTGGCATCTCTGACTTGCCTGACTCTGTTAAGAATTTGATACACCTTCGTTACCTGAATCTTAGTCATTCCTCTATCAAAAGATTGCCAAAATCTTTAGCAAATATATATGGGATGGAGACACTTAAGCTCAAGAATTGTTGTGAGCTTCTTCAATTACCTGACAACTTGAAGAACTTGATTAAGTTGCGACATCTTGACTTTGATGGTCGTGTAATCAGTTCCATGCCAATGGATGTTGGGAAGCTGACCAGTCTTGAAACTCTGCCTGCATTTATAGTGGGAAAGCACATTGGATATCAGATTGGAGAGCTCAAGAACATGATGTTCCTTCGTGGATCCATTTGCATTACAAATCTTGAAAATGTGGCAAATTCTGTTGAGGGTGAGGCTGCTATGTTACATGAGAAGCAATACCTAAAGAAGTTGGAGTTGGAATGGAATGAAATGGGTTCTCAAACAGTTCATCAAGAAGTTCTTACGAGCCTTAAGCCTCATGTTAGGTTGACAGAGTTACGAGTAACAGGCTATTGTGGTTTAATATTTCCAAATTGGATTTCTGATTCATCATTTTGCAAGCTTGAGAGAATCCATTTGGACAAGTGCCATTTTTGCACACTGCTTCCTTCTCTTGGTCAACTTACAGCTCTCAAGTATCTTCTCATCCAAGATATGCATGATTTGGAAAATATTGATCATCTGTTATGTGGCTCAACAGATACTTTTCCTTCATTGGAGACGCTGACATTTCGGGACATGCCAAAGTTGAAGATATGGTCAGGAATAAATGAAAATGACATGCCTCACCTTATAGTGCTTAGCATTGATTCTTGCCCAGAACTGGTCACGCTACCTTCATTGTGTTACCTAAGATCACTTGAAATGTTAGAAATAAACCGTTGCTCGGAGCTTCAATCATTGCCAAGGGAAGGACTGCCGCTCTCACTCACATGTTTGATAATTTCGGAAAGTGACATTTTAAAGGAGCGATGCGAGGTGCAAGGTGCAGATTGGGACAAGATCAAATCGATTCCCAACATAATGATAGATGATGAAGTGATTCCCATGGAAGGACGTCAGAATTGAACATTGTTGCCTGTCCAATCTAACTTGTTCAGAAGTTCCAAGTCTGATAAACAGGTACACTTAACATATATAATACTCTGAAATCATTGCCTATTTGTTCATCTTTTCACATGAGTCTGTCTAATGGATACATTACTATAACTTTCCTTCTTTTCCTAGTCCCATAGAATTATTAGCTTTATATATGCAATTGTGTCAGAACTTGTTTCTAAATTGGTTATAGCTTAAATACTCTTGTGTAATCTAAATCGGCACTATGCATACTCTGAATAAAGGTAAATGAGGTGCCTTAAAGATTTCCTGAAATCAAATCTGTGTTGAAGCTCCAATACAACTTGAAAAATTACAAATCCTGTGGCATATGCAAATATAGAGTTAATATATATAACAAGTGTCTAGTAATTCTTGTAGAAAATAACAGAATTGTTCTTTTATTGTAGAAAATCCTCTTCATATCGGGCTGTGACAATCATTGCAGCAATTCTTGAAGCAGTTTAGATGGGGCGTACGTGTGTTTGGCCTTTTCTGGGTGATCCTAATATGTGAGTAACTTGTCTCTTATACTATACGTACAAAACAATTTGACATTGTATAATCTGTATACTATCTTTGGTGAGAAGACTTTTCTGTTTACAAGAGGTTTGGTATTTATTGTATAACTCGAGTCTGGAGGTTTCAAGACTTTCATGCAATATTTCATATGTGTGATTTGCTCGCTTGCTCATGTAGGGAATGAATGATAGTCAGTCAAGCTCTTTCATGTGCGTTTGTTTTACTGCAACCAGCTTGACCTCAACTCCATGATGGATAAATGAATCGACTTTAACCTCTATGTCTATACTTTGTGCAGGTAAATGAGATTCATGGTGCTCCCTGAAACATGTTGTGTTGCTCACATCTCCTTGTTTGTTGTGGTCGATGTGGTTTCTTTTATTTTCTGGTCTGCTTATCTCTGAACCCGGTCACCATCCTGGTTTAATGTTTGAAACAATTTATCGAGTGTAGACTTTTAGAGTACATGTATTTATATAAATTACAGTGTTCTAAAATAAGTCCGCCCCAGCCAACCATCCGCCCTAATAACATCTACCGAGTTTTCAGACCCTGGCTATATGCAGTCCATTACATATATGATATCTATATATTTCATATATGTAACTACATACTCCCCTCTGAATCTCTAATACCTCTGATATATAGTTACCAAGTATGAGATGGTAGTCATCTACATGCTCTGTAGATATATGTATTCAACTTCAAATCCCCTAGAAAAGAGTATACCCCGATTTCTTTACTGGTGATAATATAGTCATCTACGCTTATTATATACTGGTGATCAATTTGAAAGATTGAGAAGCGATCAATCTGTGAGCTCGCTCGGTGGTATGAAGTGCATCCCAGTATACGTATTTAGATGCATTTGAACATGTAGATGTACTCAATGGATTGCATAAAAACGACGTCACTTCCACCGTTCCACTGCCACGGCACCCGAACTTCACCACTTCAAATCCTGAAGTTATAAACAAACAAATTATTACTGCGATCTTCTACACAAACTTTACAGATCAAAGAAATCATTAGTTACCTGAGTTTTGAGGGTGTTGGTTGAGTGCAAGAAGAGGGTGGTAGATATCAAGTAAAACTAGCTTGGCATCTGGGAAGTCCTTGTTGATGGTATCTAATTCGGATGATAACTGGGAATTGAACATCTTCGCTCTTTGGTTTTGCAACTCCAAACATACTCTTTCTAGTCTTCCTCCATTTCTTTCCAACGGTAGGCATCCCAATGGGGCTACATTTAGAATACCGATTCGCCGTGCCCCAATGCTATATAAATCCTTCAAAAACACATTTATGTTTAGAAAGATAATATACAAATATACATAGATGAGTTCACATAAACCGATAATGTAATCTAATTAGTTTATCATAAGAAGTAAATACAAAGTGTATGATTTCTATACGTACTTTGGAATTGAAATGTTGTTAGCTTACCTTTAAGAATGTTGAAGCGAAGCTAACCAGAAGCGCAGCATATGAGTGAAACTCATCCTTTCGGGCAAGGAGAGGATATGTAATAATAATATCATTGTTGCCTGATGAAACTAAAAACAAACTGTTGGCTATGATGGTTTTTGCGATTGATTCGCCAACTAATCCGATTAGTTTCACTCTGTAGTCCTTGAAGAGTTCTAATTGATCTGACAAAGTTAAAACTCCCTAGAAATTACCACAAGTAAAAGATAATTAGGATATACAAAAGAAGAGAGATAGATTAGAAGTTGAAATACTCATGTCTCCAAACTGCAAAGTCTCTAAACTGAGCAAAATGTTAATTAGTACAGACTACATCTAGCTGGGAATTGCTACATGCATGTTGCATTAGTTTTGGTAAGGTTGAGATCTAACATAGAAAATTACGTCATACCACTGTAGATGCTGTTAGAGGATCATAACCAGAACTACCAGAAGCAAAGCATACACCAGTTGGGAGATCTTCAGAGCGAAGCTTTGGGTCTAGATAGGCTGGCAAGACATGCTTGATACCCAAGGCTTCCACTATTAATTGAAACAAATGAAACACATGCGTACAAACTAGAGAATAAACCAAATGAATGAAAGATAGCAGAAAATTAACAAGGGAGAAATGTAATTTCTAATTATGAACAAGTACGTCGACATAACCAACGAGCTAGCTAATATTCTCTCTCGGTGTCCCTAAAGTTTCACTTGGATCGGTTGCGAAGGACACTAGTCAGGATTTGTTTTGTACACATGCAGGTGTTTGTATTTCTTAGTTACCTATAAAATCAGGGTAAATTTTCCCATTGCTAAATCTTCCGGTTGGGATGCCTCCGATGAAATCTCTTCCATAGGGTGGAAAATTGCATTTGGCTGCACTAGAGAGGTTATTATTGTTGCCAGTATCAAGAACTGAATCTCCGAAAGCGAAAACCCCTACAAACGGCGACGCCATTCCGTCGATTTCAGTTGGTCGGCCTTCCTGTTCTGCTACTACTATAGTACGATAACTAATGTTTGAGGTGCACAGACATATTATTATAACTTGGAGTTGAACAGATAGTACTACTACTGAAAGCAGAATTTCAAAGTAGTGCCTCAGCATTTTCTTTCCCTAGCTCGATGTTTATGGCATCTATATATACACAGATATCTCTTGCCTACTTATGGTTAATTACTTAACATACGGACCAGAAACTACAATGTAGATTGCATGTAATTGAAGATATGGATCCGTGCAAGCAATTGATCGATCCTCTATATATCCCATCGTAAAGAATATGTATCGTCACACAAGTTACATGATCTGTTTCTCTGGTGATGTACAATTTCTTCCCAAGATATAGGTAAAAACTTGGGTTAAAATGAGCCAACGTCTGCAAATAGAGTATTCAGTGGATGTTGTTCTTTTCTTGGTGAAAATAGATATATAACAGTTAATTAAGCTGTACGTATCTAACAGAAAAGGAAGAAAATCAAATAATTATACACCAGTATGATCAATTGCACAGTTAATTAATTATGACCCAATAAATGATAGAGATCGATACTGATGATCCAACCTGAAGTTAATGACAATTTCCATTTGAAAGCAATTACAGTTCAACACGGAGGTTTAAATCATATATAGCTAGCTAGCCGATCGAGTAATGTAAAGGGTGAAAGGATCTCTCTAATTAAGTAAAGATTCTGTTCTAATACTAACAACTTCTTCATTATTGATCTAAGAAGGTCCTCCACCAATGAAGCTGATCCTCTACTGCTGTTGGTGTTGGTAGAGCCCTGCAGCTAATGCTGTTTTCTGATTGAATATGATGATCTTCAATACATATTCCTTTACGAAGCAAACTAGTACAGGTTGTGGTTTGAATACTCTCATCCACCTTCGGATCCTCGTCTAAAAAGGCTTTCATCCAATCAATTTCCTGCTGTTTTGGTGATGCTGATGATCTTGGTAAAGCCGTGCTAGGGTGGTCTTTCTCAACTCATGAATTGGATCATTGATGAAAACTTCATCACCTGTCAAACAACGTGAACTGATTGAGAGTAATCTTTGTGGTTTAGGTTTAAGTATGATGTGTTTCATGACCTGTCAAAAGATGACGTTAGTGCAATTTAAAACCCTATAGTTGTAGTACATGTAAGTAGGGTATCGTTCTAGCCGGGGACACTAGGGAAGAATTTATTCTGCAAAACAAAGTCATTAGAAATATTCACACAATATATACATAAAGAATAAAATGGGGGATTGAAATCGGCAGAAAATAAAGAAAATAAAACAAAGGCAAATAATTACAAAGTTTGGTCACTTCAACGTTGTAAGCACTTCACAAATAAATTCCGATTAGCATGCAAGTATTTTTATGAAAGGTTAAATTATCTTATCTATGTTTTCACAATTGCAAGTTAATTCCAACCCTTAAGACTTCTCATGTGTTTAAGGTTGTCTTTGCGCTCAACCAAAAACTATGTGACTACTTAACTAAATTGTCTTTGCGCTCAATCTAATCAAGCAACACTTACCGTCCGCGAGTCGTTGGAGACATGCTCGTTAGCAATGGCGTCACCCATCCTCGAACCCATGCAAATCACTCACCCTGCCTACCCTATGCAGCACCTAGAACCGAGTTGTCTTTGCGCTCAACTCGACCTAAAATACCACGGCATATTAAACTCCCCCCTAATGGCTAACTCGTGTACTTTGAATTGACCTAGGGTTCGATTACGTGATCAGGTGAGGATTAATTAACCTAACAATTACTAAACACATAAACACAGATTCTTTACTTCTTTAATAATCCTAACATGCATACTAAACCGTTACACAACATGTACAATCATAATCAAGTCACAAAGAAGATCATACAATCACACA
>NC_020491.1:3958613-3960545 GCF_000184155.1 Fragaria vesca subsp. vesca
AAGTCCATATGTGGCACGCCTTCTAACTCCTCCTAGATCTCGAGATATGATTTTCCGAAGTAGATGTACGTTTTCTGGCAGATTCTGTCCGAGACCAAAAACAATGTCTAGAAGTGTTCCTTCCTCTTCCGTGGCCTCACTTGTTGTCATTCATGAGTCCATTCACCATGATTCTTGATACGTAACGTTCATGTACCTGTCTTCTGCACATTTAAACAAGATACATCAAAACTGACAAGGTAACCCAATAACGAATCACGGTAAAACGTCCAAGTGATAGTCCAAAAACGGTTTTCATCATTTAAGTGCAATTTTCTGTATAAAAACGACTAATAGTCACAACTCTACAGAAAAACCCTCTTGACTCTAAAATAAGTAAAAACAAACATACTAAGGCACAAACAAAGTGTAAATGGGGGTGAAAATCCATTAAGATCATGGCGTAAAAACGCACTTATCATTTCACAATGTCCTGCGATTTCTGTTCTCTGTTTGAGAGTCTTCGTGGGTTTTCCTGTCGCTGCTTCATGTTCCAAAAGTTTTTTACATCATTTGTTGTTCTTCCTGGAAGTCTTCCAGCAATCAAGGACCACCTAATTACATAGTATAACACAGAAAATGAACAACAGTACGTACTTCGCGGTATAGAATCAATAGCTTCAAAGTAAGTAGACAAGTAGTGATCTTGCCGAACTTTTAAAGATACTATTGAAGAAAATTGTCATAATGACACAAATAATATGTACATATTTTTGTTCCTTCCATATCTCTCTTATATTTTGGTGAAACTCTATTCCGTATTATGCAAGATTTGTGCGTATATGTATAAAGTTTCTGCTTGCCTGTTGCCTAAGAGTTTGTGAAGCCTAATGATGAGATCTACTTCAGCATCCTCAAAGTCTCCTCTCTTTATATCCGGTTTCAGATAATTCAGCCACCTTAGCCTACAGCTCTTCCTGCATCTTTTCAAGCCTGCATATGTATGTAACGCAAAACGAAGCAAATGAACTTATACTTGAATAGCATCTTTCTTTCTGTATATGTAATTGGAACATATATAGATAATAATCACGTAATTTCATGAGTTACCTGCAGCTGCAGGAATCTGGTGCCATTTTCCTTCTCCATGCTTTGCGACGCACTGCCTCAAAATATTATCTTCTTCTCTCGTCCATGCGCCTTTTCTCAAACCCGTCTGCTCCTCCATTTTTCTTAACACACGCACATGCTTATTCTGAGGTTAGCTAGCTAGCAATCGCTCAAGTTGAACGAGCTGGTACAGTACTCAATACTCATCGAAGCTAAGTAGCGCGCAGGATCAGATATCTCGATCATGGCTTAGCTAGCTAACCAGCCCTATGCCCTTATATCAGTTATATGTATTCCCTGCAAACTTCATAGGATCACTCCATCCCCTCAGTTAATGCATGATCCTCAAAACTGCCATTATGTACTACTACCTAACTCATTATAACCAAAATATATACACACATAAATGAAAATCTCTTTGCAGGAAAGAATAATTTGGGCGAAGAAGGGATCATATGTCACCAGAATCGTAATCTAAATTTTCTATTTTGATTCACACCATAAAGATGACTCTAAACAACAAGAGTATCTTGTGTCAGTTGAATTGAGAGAGCACCCAACATACATATATAAGGTAATGTACAATTGGTATCTTTAAACTTCTTTCAATATTTATGGTATATATATGTAAAAGAGGGTACCGAACATATATATACATACTAATGGTAATGTACAGTAATGTTTATGGTATATATATGTAACATTGTAACGTTATCCATTTCGATACTTTGGTCTATTTTTCTGTTAAAATGAACGAGTCAACTACATAAGTTTATATTTTTCTGGAGAGCCTATTCGGCGCACCCGTCATCTCCACCGTCTAATTTTTTTTTTTTTTTTTTT
>NC_020491.1:3960565-3986464 GCF_000184155.1 Fragaria vesca subsp. vesca
CGGCAACCGGTGCGCCGCGCACCCGGGTGCGCTGTATAATTTCCTATTTTTCTGATACTGGCCTTTGCGTGCAAGCTAGAAACGTTTCTCCATACATACATTTTGGTGTACTGGGTGTTGTTACATTAGTTTCAGCTTCAAACGTACAGAAACAAAGTATTGGACCAAAATGGATCGTTGAGTTAGACTAGTTATGAGAAGATCTATCATTAGACTGCTAATCAAAAACTTGTCTGGCTGATCCATCTCTCACGTTGTAACCTAGACACGTTTTAGAAAATGAGGACAGTGATAATTTTGGATAAACCATCATTCTACTAGCCTGTTCAGTCGACGGCCAAATAGACAGTTTTATCTATTTGGCCGTCAAATACATATAGATTTGCACCTGATCAAGTATGTCACTATATCTCCTGTGAAGGTCCTAGAGTGGGGGGTGAATAGGCCCTGACAACTTTTTTGCTCTATCCCGCACACAAGGATAGCAAAGATTGTGCTATCCTATTTGCTATGAGACTAAGTTGTGTAAATAAAAAGACAAGTACTGAAAGTAAAAGATATAACACCAGTACGTTTTTTATACGCAGAAACCCTGCAACCAGGGAGAAAAACTGTGTGCCTCTAACTCTTGAGAGACAAACTATTCCACTATTGTAAAGACACTTTTTACAAAACTCACAACTCAGAGGATGGCACAACACCTAGCCATCCTGCCTAGTCTAACTACTAGCACACAACTGAACTTGCTGTCTTGTCACTCAAGTGTTTTACACATAGCACGAATCTAAGCTTCTATGCAGAATTCAACTAACACCTTTAGCTAATTCTCAAAGACAGCTTACAACTTGCTTCACACGAACTTAACTAACTCCTTAGCTAATTCTCTATGAAGACTTCACCGGGTTGCATCACCTAGACCGCTCTCAAGGTATGCATGAACAATGAACAATGAAATGGGTTTTGAAAATGTTTTGATGCTCAGCTCTAAGATTTATAATCAACGAGGAAGACTTAGAGCAAAGGAGCAAAGAAGCAATAATACTAAGACTCAAAGGGAGAAAATGTAAATGACAATTTTCAACAACCAAAGAGCAAGAGAGGTCTTGCTCTCTATTTATAGGCAAGGTGCACAGCTATAAGGAAGCAAGCACGTTTGCCACATCAACAAGGTTCTTTTGGACTCTAGCTGCTTGTCTGAAATACTAGGACGGATAGGACCCTAGGGATCCCTCCACTCACAAGACAAAAGCTGAGAATAGACTTTCCTAGGAAAGACTAAATCCAAAAGGATAAGACAAAATGTTTTGGGAAAACTAGATCAGATTTAGTCAAGCATAAAGACTCTACAAAACCACTTTACCTAAGAGGACACTTAGGACAGCTGATAGCTTGGGCGGTGCATCACATGGGCAGCTGCTAACTTGGTTTATGTATCACAAAACCCAGCTGGTTCCCAAAGGCTCAAGTTATGTGGTCACGGGTTGGTTTGCCACACCACCTTAGACTAACTTGGAGCTCAAGTACGAATAGACTAATGTTTTGCTAAAAGGTATTTGAAATTCAAACACTTAAAAACTGAAGCAAACACATTTGAATATGCACATGGTCAGACCCAGTAGATAGAACAGATACAGCAAGGGTATCCGTTTAATCGGGATGGCAAGCACGGCTGCCATCCTTAGTGAATGAATGAGATGCACATGCATGAACTGCCTGATGCACATGAGATCTGTCAGGTTCTTCATTCTTCACTTGAGTAGTCCTTGCTACCAGGCTACAACATGTAGCATGTATCCTTGTGTTTTGATCATAAAGGGATAGCCAACAATTCTTGTACCAACAATCTCCCCCTTTGGCATTCCTGATCAAAACACACCTTCAAAGGTTGTGCTGGTTCTAAACACAAGAATAGACTAAACGCCTGCACAAACATCTCAAGAACAAGTGAAGGTATGGATGGCCAAAAAAAAACTCTTATGAATCACAAGCTGTGGGATACCAAGACAATCATGCATCATAACCAACAGAATAGCATAAATAACAAACAACATAAGTCATGAATTTAACCACACAGCATTCATAAATAATTCAGAGTTTTGACAACATAAGCCCTACAACTAGTTCTCCCCCTTTTTGGCAGTGAATACCAAATGGAAACAGAGAAACCGATGTTCAACATAAAAACAACAACCTACATCCGAGAATGGATAAAACAACATTAATGCAGAGAACCACAACAGAAAACCTAAGCAAAAGCATCCCCATCATCACTTGACACCCTACCGATCACATCATCATCGCTCTCACTCTCCTTATCATCGGGATCAGCAGAGGCAGGTGTATCCTGAGAGGGAGTAGTGGAAGAACCAGAGGCATCATCATCTCCGCGGCGCTCAAATTCCCTTAAGATCTCAGGCATCTCCTTCTTGAAGTTGTAGAACTGGCGTCCAACATAGTCCCTAAATCCAATGACTGCCTCCTGCATTGCCTTGTCCACAATGAGCTTGATCTCCTTTTTCAGCAAGGTCTGCTCCAAAGACTCCACATATAACCCAGACTGAGCAGCGGATTTGGCAATTGTGACACGGTCAACAGGGTTGACAGGTAGAGCAAGAGCATCATCTCCATGGAATGGGACATTGCTCTTGATGCAGAGAAGAGTGATCACAGCCGGAAAAACAATGGAACTAGAGACAAAGAGACGCTGAGGGATAGCAGCGCGTCTGATAGCCTGAAAGAGAGGTTTGGTTTTGTCACAGAAATAGGCAACCAAAACAGCTTGCAGGTGAGTGATCTTGCTAGTTTGGGTTGTGGGAGTGAGAAGAGACCTAGCTACAAAGGTCATAAACTTGTACCACTCAGTCATGAAGCTACTGGAGAGAAAGGAATCTGCGAGTGGCTCAGTAGGAGGAGAAGAGTACATGAGAGAGGCAAGGTGATCTATGGTTGCTAAATCTCGGTATTGAAAAACCTTATTCATGGTATGCTTTTCAGTAATCGGGAGGGATAAGACCTCACGTATCCTAGCAGGCCGGATATCAACCTCTACTCCTCGCACCCAAACCATGATAGGATCATTAGACCTAAGCTTTATCTCAGAAGGGACATTCTCAGGAAAATTAGCATAGAATTCCTGAACTAAAGAGATGTTGACCCTAGGAAATGACTCTAAAGCTTTGACCCAACCCAGCCTATCAACAAAATGCTTAATCGCCTGAGGCATGCTCTTAAAATCAAAAGGCTTCTCATAGATAATGGGTCTACTGATAGTGACAGAAGAGAAGACTGACATGGCTCTCTATTGGAATGGAAATGAGACTCAGAAGGGATATCAGTTACCTCAAACATCCTTTTCTTAAGAGGCAAGGAGGGTTTCCCATCCTGGGCTCCAGTGGGCTTGGCTTTGGAAGGTTTAGAGGAATCCTTCGACCCAGATTTGGAAGAGCTGGCGATTGGCTTGCCAGAGTTCCTGGTGATTCGACGGCAAGGAGCGCGAAATTCCGGATCAGAACTGGAGGAACCAGAGAACTCCATAGGCTCTTCTTCTTCATCATCGTCATCAAGAATTGGAAACTTGGGCTGTTTTCCAACCTTGGGAAGTGGAGCCTTGGCAGATTTGGGGGCGACGCAGGTGGAGGATGGACCGGACTTGGCAAATCCCTGGGATCGGGATGCAAGGGCATCGAGAATCCCTTAAGTGCGACCCATGCCGGAAGGCTTGATCTTCTTGACCCGAGCAGACCCAGCATGAATGGTGCCCTTTCTCTTCCTAATTTCATTCAATGTTGCAGCAATGAAGGCTTCAACCTCTTTGGGGGAGGGTTGAGGTGCAACGATAGTGGAATCCACTTGTACATGGACAAGGGATGGAGTAGCAGCAGCAGAGGAGATGGGAGTAGAACTCGGAGAGGAAGAGAAGGCTCTCAATACTTGAGAAGCAGTAAGCAGGGGATCAGAATTCGCTAGGAGCGAAGAAGAAACCATTGGAGAGGTCACTGACCCAGTTTCTTTTGCAGCAGAGTTTGGGTTTGGTTCAGCCATGAGAATGGGGGAGAGGAAATGAGAGGAAATGACAGAATGAAGATGAAGGAACAGAGGTGAGAACTGGTGAGAAAGAAATGGGCGAACGAAGTGACTGGTGGAGAAGATGAAGAAGTGGGAGGAGAGACCAGTTTTTAATAGGCATGCAAAAAGCAGCCATGATTAGACGTAACCGTCTTGAAAACTGCAATCCCACAACGGTTGTGGGAAGTCTCCCCCTCTTCCTCTCAAAAGTTGACCCTCACATGAGTCTATGAGAGAATAGGCCTAGCCCATCTCAGAACCGAAAGCAAAGCCCTCTTATAACCTAGATGTCCTAATAGAAGCTTCAAAAGATCCTAGGACTGCAAACAACATAAGAGATACAAAAAGACAACTGCCATCCTATCAAAAACAAGGTTCACAAACCAACAAAAGCAACAAGTGGCTCAAACAGTGTAAACCCGTGAGTGTCCCTATTTTTTAATTTTACTCCCCCTTAGAAAGTGCATAAATTTGAAAAAGGAACTAACAAATTTAACACTTTGAGCAAAATTATACTATGAACAAATCCCAATGTTTTAGGATATGTGGTGCATAAACACACAAAGCATGGGCACTAGGGTTTCTATTAACCTCACATACTCACACAATACTACACATGACCATATGACTAACAAATTAGCATGGTCCATATATCATGACATATATAAGAAGTAGTGTGTGTGCGAGAAGCAAACTTAATGGGGCATAAGATTGCATCAACTGAGATAAGCAGTGAGGTGTCACATAGAACCTGAGACCAAAGGTCTGTTCCATCCTTATATCTCCTGAGAACATTTTCAGCATTGTTATTCAACATTTTGAGCTTTCTTTATTTTTCATTTTGAAGCCTAGCTAAAAGATCGTCCTCATAGGTTTATATAACAAGAAAACGTTATTGTTGACTCCCAAACCAATTGGTTTTAGGGCAACACGTGTAACAAGGACACGCCAAGGACTGTTTTCCAAACCCATAGAAGGATAGATCATATCTCAGCAATCCTCATAGATGGGAGAACTGGCTGGCCCATACAGTTTAAAATTTTAGAGAAGTTCCGACCTTTCTTCAAAGACATCAAACAAATCTCGTTTCTGCCCACCCTTATATCGTTTGTCACGACCAAGGAATGTATACTTTGAGATTTGTTTGGTAATGGATATTTTAATCAACCAACTTCAACCTCAAACTAGTCTCGTTTCTTCCCACCCTTATATCGTTTGTCACGACCAAGAAATGTTTACTTTGAGACTAGCTCGGAACAACTTCACTACACATACTTATCTCAAGTATATAGCTCACAATATTGCACACCACTTAGAGATGCTAAAGTGAGACATATAGTTCTTCTATTTGTCATAATAACTAGACCACAGAAGAGTGTGCAGATGCATATAGTCATGCAGAGATTAGAGTAAGAGAAGCTAATGAAAACCCTAGACACATCCTTAGGTCAAGATCAACCAAAACATATCCTGGGATATCAACAAGCTTAAGCATCCTAATCTCGAGGAGACCACAAGAACCACAACAACAATTATTATATATATATATATATATATATTTTTTTTTTTTGATTTTCCATGGAACAATAAACCCTACACTACACACTTAAGTACAGGGGAGAAAAATCAATCATTGTTACCCACACCAATGGCCTGACAAAGGCTAGTGAACCGAGCATTGTCAAGTGGTTTTGTGAACAAATCAGCTAGTTGTTGCTCAGTTGGAATAAAAGACAATTCAAGCAATTTCTCTTCAACTAGGTTCCTTATGAAGTGATACCTTATCTCTATATGCTTTGTCCTAGAATGTAGCACAGGATTCTTAGAGATATTGATGGCAGAGGTATTATCACAGAATAAGGATAGCATACCTTGCTTGAATCCGTAGTCAGAAAGCATTTGCTTCATCCAAAGCAGCTGAGTGCAACAACTGCCAACTGCAATGTATTCGGCTTGAGCGGTGGACAGAGAAACACAGTTCTGTTTCTTGCTGTGCCACGATACCAAGTTGTTCCCAACAAAAAAACAGCCCCCGGAAGTGCTTTTCCGGTCATTAGCATCTCCGCCCAATCGGAGTCCGAGTATCCTGCAATCTCAACGTTAGTATCAAAAGTATACTTGATGCCATAATCAGAAGTATACTTAACATATTTAATGATACGTTTTACCGCCTTAACATGAGACTCCTTGGGGTTGGCTTGATACCTAGCGCATACCCCAATGCTGAAGGCAATGTCTGGCCTGCTGGCCGTGAGATATAGCAAGCTACCAATCATACTCCTGTAGAGAGTTGGATCAGCATCTATCCTTTCAAGATCAGCACTGATCTTGCAACTTGTCCCCATCGGATTTTGGACAGCAGTAGAGGTTTCCATCCCGAACTTCTTGATAAGTTCCTTGGCATACTTCGACTGGGAGATGAACAATCCATCCTTACCTTGAGACACTTGCAATCCTAGGAAATAACTAAGCTTACCACACAAACTCATTTCAAACTCCTTAGTCATGAGAGTGGTAAATTCTTTCACTAGGGTCTCGGATGTGGATCCAAACACAATGTCATCCACATACACTTGGGCAATGATAATGTCCTTAGAGGTACACTTGACAAACATAGTCTTGTCAATGGAACCTCTCACATACCCGTTCTCAGTCAAATGTGTAGAGAGTCTCTCATACCAAGCCCTAAGGGCTTGCTTAAGGCCATAAAGGGCCTTATCTAACCTATACACATGGTCGGGATGGCTGACACTCTGAAATCCTGGGGGTTGTGCCACATAGACTTCCTCCTTGAGGATACCATTCAGAAAGGCACTCTTCACATCCATTTGATATAGAGTGAATTTCAAATGACATGCTATGGCTAGAAGGAGACGCACAGATTCTAACCTAGCAACAGGGGCAAAGGTTTCATCAAAATCTAACCCCTCAATTTGGGAATAACCCTGCACAACCAATCGGGCTTTGTTACGGGTTATCACTCCCTTATCATCCGACTTATTCTTGAACACTCATTTGGTTCCTATGACATTCTTATCACTTGGCCTAGGAACTAAATGCCACACTCTACTCCTCTCAAATTGGTTCAGCTCTTCTTGCATAGCACCTATCCACTCAACATCAAACAAGGCCTCTTTCACATTCTTAGGCTCAATAGTGGACACAAAACCATAACAAGTGATCTCATTGATCTCACTTTTGAAAAGAGCTAGAAAACTTCTAAGCAAAGTAAAGTTGCTTACCAACTGAGCAGACTTACCCCTTGTCTTTCTTGGTTCATCGAGCTTACCAATGATGTCGGAGGAACTATGATCTTTCTGAACTTGGCGCTTACCAGTTCTGTGAGGCTTCTGGATAGCTAGGGTTGCATCTATCCCATCAGTGAGGATCTTAGCCGGAAGATCAGAGTCACTTATCTTTTCTTCCACTTCAGATGTGGAAGGCTTGTCTTTGAGAGCTAGGCTCTGAGTTGGCTCTTGTTCCTGCACAGGAACATAAGGAGAACCGTGACAGCAAACAAGGGAATCATCAATAGCAACATTTATGGTTTCCATAATTTTGCAAGATATCTTGTTGTACACACGATAAGCACGACTGTTCAAAGCATAACCAAGAAAAACACCTTTGTCACATTTAGCATCAAATTTGGTCAGATATTCTCTATCCTTATAAATGTAACAAGGACTCCCAAACACCTTGAGATGTGATATGTTAGGTATCATTCCCTTCCATAACTCATAACGAGTCTTGAAAGTTCCAGGCCTAAAGATAACCCTATTCAAAGTGTAGCAAGCATTATTAACAGCCTCAGCCCAAAAAGAATGAGCGAGTTCAGCTGAGTTTAGCATTACTCTACCCATTTCAACCAATGCTCTATTCTTCCTTTCAACTATCCCATTGTGTTGGGGAGTGATAGGAGCAGAGAACTCATGATGCACACCATATTCATCACAATAATCAGCAAAATTGGCATTTTCAAATTCAGTGCCATGATCGGATATGATCCTAACAATATGCAAACCCTCATGTGACTTCTCATTTGTGACTTGTTTCGCAAAGCTAAAATATTTCTCAAAAGTTTCATCTTTACTTGCCAAGAACTTTACCCAAGTAAACCTAGAGAAATCATCAACAATAACAAGCACATACTTCCTACCACCAACACTTTCGGTGTCAATGGGACCTACTAAATCAAGATGCACCAGTTGTAAAACTTTGGAAGTAGGTTTAGCAGAAAGTGAAGGATGAGAGGTACGGGTTAGCTTACCCATCTTGCAATCCCCGCACATACCTGTGGACTTACCTGTGAGCTTAGGTAGTCCTCTTACCCAGGATTTTGCAGAGAGCTTGACAATGTCTTGATGGTTGAGATGACACATACGTCTATGCCATAGATCAAGAAGGTCCTCGGCAACTTGAGATCGAAAACAGATTTGGGGAGTGAACTTCTCATGGGCAGAGATACAATAACATTGATCTCTAGTCCTATCACCTCTCATGACACTCCTACCTTTCCCATCTAAGATGAGACATCTTGACTTGTCAAAAGTGACAGAGTCATGTTCATCCACAATCTGACTAACACTTAACAGGCTGACTTCTAGACCTCTAACTAGAAGAACATTCTTCAGACATGGGAGACCAGGAGTACTAACTGTCCCTTTGCCTATGATCTCAGTCTTGGCACCATCCCCAAACACAACATTGCATGATGGATATGTCTCATCCATGGATGAGAACCACTTTCGGTCACCGGTCATGTGCCTAGAACAACCACTATCAACATACCAAGAGTCGGGGTTCCTAGTTGAAAGAGCAGTAAGGGCGACATTGCAGATGGCTACTATCCTATCCTGGGGTTTAGGATTGAAGCTGACCCTTGTAATAAAACATGACAGATCGTCATCGTCAAAATCGTGTTCCTGAAAAGGTTTGTCAAAAGAGCTTGTCTCAAAAGTTCTTATAGCCTTTCCTACCTTAGGGTTGGCTCTTCTCCTAGCAGGAGGATTCCTAGCTGGAATTTTTGGCTTTGTGATGGCAAGATTCTGTGCTATCCTAGATAGCTCCTTAAGGGAGTCCTCAAGAGTTGACTGAAAAGTAGTGACACTCTCCTTCTTCTGTGACTTCCTAGAGTTTTGCTGACTGAATCTAAGCTTCCTACAACGAGGACGGATGTGTCCTGTTACTCCACAATAATGACAAGTGGGAACAAAACGTTGTGACCTAGTAGGCTCTAAGAAAGTTGGATTCAAAGGCTCTTTGCTCTTGACAAACACGGTCTTGTTACCCTGACTAGAGCAACTTCCAGATACAAACCCTAGACCAGACTTGTCCCTGTCGGACTTACCCAAACCACAAATCTTAGTCAACTTTTCGGACCCAAAAGAGAACTTCTCAAATTGTTGACGTGAATCAATTAGGGCTTTCTCAAGATCTGACTTTTGAGAGGTTAGAGTGGAAACTAGTTTGGTCTGAGAATCTAGACTAGTTTGCAAAGACAACACTTGGTCCTCTAGACAGACCTTTTCTGTCTTCCATTTTGACTTGAGGGATAGCAACTTCTCATGTATCCCTTCATTGGTCTCCTTGCATTCTGAAAGCTCATTAGAGAGAGCTTCAATTTTTGCAAGCATGGACTTAGAGGCAGACACTAACCTAGAACACTTATCGTGCATGGAGATATCACATTCATCATCCTCAAAGAACTCATCTAACTCACAACAGAATCATTGAACAAACAGTCAATTTCTTACATAATAATTTCCCTACGATTAACTACATTGATCTGCCTATGTATGTAACTATCTATTTATGTAACTATACATGTAATTATCCATATAACTATGCATGTAACTATCTATGTATGTAGCTATACATGTAACTATCCATAATAGTTTCCCTACGGTTAACTACGTTGAATTGCCTATGTATGTAACTATACATATAACTATCCATGTAACTATCCATCTATGTAACTAACCATGTAACTATGCATCTATGTAACTATACATCTATGTAACTATGCATGTAACTATGCATGTAACTATCCATCTAATTATGCATTTAACTATCCATGTAACTAGAGATTGGTAGTTACCTGGGTAGTTACATCTCACACAGAATGCAAAAGAAAGCAAAGCAATCCCTATAGCTACATTAAAGCTTCACAACAGATAACAAGCGAAAATCTTTACCATCTTTTGGGCATCTTTCCATGTATGTCCCCTACTCCCATCAGTTCTTCCCTTCATTGAATCTAGGTGGTAGAATATATTGCAGATTCAGGGTCTCGGAGACAATCTGTCAAGACCCACCCCGAATTTCATCCTGAAAACCGAAGTAAATCCTGCGGGGACCACCTCCAAGGAAAGTTTACCGAAAATTCGGCATAACCTCCCTTGAAAATGGACAACCCTTCCTAATAATACCTGCAAACACTTCTGAAAATCCAAATCCAACCTTAAACTCCTGGAGCCTTCGTGCTCCCCAAATCACAACATCTCCCAATTTATTTACTAATTTTAACAAGAAAAAAATCTCATAACTAACAACCACAGTTCAGAGCAACTCTATTTGAAAGAAAATGAACTAAAAATATAAAAATGAGCGGAAGCTATACTATTGACTATGCCTCGTCTCCATATACGCTCGACCTGAATTATTCTAACCTGTTTACTGGGCATTTTTAAAACGAAAGGCCCAGGGGAAAACATTTGAAAAACGTTAGAGTGAGTGGACAAAAATGAATTTAATGAAAAATATTTATGCTTTCCCAATTAAAACTCTATAGAAAATATGCTGCATGCGACAGCTCAAAAGCTCTCAACTCAACAATTGGCAATTACATGACTAGCTCTGGCCAGTCTCCAAAACTCAATAAAATGGAGCCTCTCAAACTCAATAATATAAATCCATCAATATATATATATATTATGTATGTATCTACACATGTCCATACTCCTTGTATGAATTCTATGAAGGAAATATAAGAAGAATAGAAATTCATACAAGGCTACTACGCTTGTGTCTAACGCTCACGTCACGCCTTAATGCAGTGCTACACTACGCCATTAAGGTGGACGGACGGTGTATGAATATGTGCTCATACCCTATATGAATTAGATACTCATATAGGGCTACTACGCTCGCGTCCAACGCTCACGTCACACCATAATGCGGCTATATGCTACGCCATAAAGGTGGACAAACACATATGGCTAGCTAGCATTTATATACATACTCTCCTCATCAATATATAATTATATTCACCGAAAATCCCATTTTCGGTAACTCTTCAAACGAAAAATAAAATCGTCAAAATAAAATGACGTCAAATGCTCCAACAAAATAAATTGCTCAACAATCAATCATTGCATGCTTATTATTTAAAACAAAATCCAATCACAACTTTAGGCATAAGCCCGACGAAATCCAATTCGCCATCAAGTGAGGTCTCCTCGAATTCTGGCACAATAACCATGCTTAGGACCAAACTTCAATTTCAGAAATAAATAATATTTAAATATATAACCCAAAACTCTTCCGCCTAACCCACTACTCTTTCTAGGGTTAAGCTTATCGGATTCATGCCAAAATCCAACCACAGCCTTATTTCCTTTATTTCAACATTCGATCTAAAACAATAATAAGGAAAATCCAACGGTCGGATTCTACCCCATTAACCGCCAAATTCACCAATCTTTCAAAAATCCCAAACCTATCCAAAACTCCTCCAAAAATTCCATACTTCACATCATTAAACTCCCCTTAATATTATACATTTAAAACCATGAAAATCCCTCTAACAGCGGCGGCATCGCCGTCTGCTCCGCCTGCAGCGGCGGCCGGCGACTGACTCCGGCTACCCTAATGCCTACCAAAATTTAACAGCATCTTTCTCTCAACCCCCTCTACAACTTTCCTAACTAGCACAAACACAAATTCCAAGCCTAGATAGGATAATCGAACAAAAACATCAAATGAGCCCTAGAATTTCCAACACCAAAATCTCCTTACCTAGACCAAGGGGGAGGGAAGCCTTTGGAGGGATTGATGCACGGGAGGAGAGCTTCCAAACGAGCCAAGAATCGCCGGCTATGGCGGCTGGAGGAGAGAGCTCCGGTGAGAGGACAACCGCGGCTTCTAAGGAGAATTTCCTTCGTTCGGTAGTGTTATGGCTGCACTCACCAGCCTAGGGTGAGAGAGGAGGAGACGTCGGTGCAGCGGCCCAGCTCGGCCGGACAATGGCGGGCGGTGGTTGGAAATTGGATGGGAAGAGAGAAGCTCGGGAAAGAGGGAGAGAGAAGAGAAAGAGGAGAAAAGGAGAAGGAAGAAAATGGGCCTCTCTTCCAACCCGGTCCAACACCTTAAACATAAACCCAACTCTAAAAATTAAAGCCCCAAAAATAATACCCTAATGAAAAATTACCTTTTACTAGCTAAAATTTACCATTTTACCGTCGTCACAATTTCCTCCTACGAATATTTCCACCGAAATAATCGTCCCTTAAAACCCCTCTAGGGACCAATTAAACCATAACTCATTGACGGAGACGGTAAAATTCTTATTAATACCAAACTAGTAAATAAGGTAAAAATTTAAAGGTCGAGATGTGACACTTCGCCTTCACCTACTGATAGGTGAGACACTTGGACACATACTCTGCTACATATTTCTTCATCCCATTCCACCAAAACTACCTACGTAGATCTTTATACATCTTGGTGCTCCCTACGTGCACCGTATAACGAGATCGATGTGCCTCCCAAATGATCTCCCTTTTGAGATCAGCACAATCTAGAACACATAATCTCAATCCATACCTCAATCCACCATCTAATCCAACCGACCAATCAAAAGGACAATCATCCATCAAGTCCACCACTAATTAACTTCGCCAGTTTTGCACATGAGAACTCGTCATGTGCTTGGCCCTGAATGATCCTGGAAATTAAGGTAGGTTGCACAGAGGTGCTTCCAAGGAAGGTCCCCCGCTCCCCGCATGATGGAAGAAGGTCAAGCTCAGATGCAGTCTCCAACATAAGCCACTCTTGCACCATGATAGAGATGACTATACCTATAACGACTCAGAAATTTTAACTAATTTTCTGCATTGTTGGTTTTAATCTTTTGTGTGTATAGATACACACACACACACACACATATATATATATATATATTAATACATGATAAAAATGTTTTAGTTGTTTAGATTATTTCTATTTTTCTGGGAGAGTTTTTAGCCCATAAACCAAAACTTGGCCCAATATCAATTAACCCAAAACTTGAGCCCAAACTAAAACATTGTTTAGAAAGTCTTGTTGCAGAAAGATATACAAATTACACGACTTAAACTCAGAAGATTGTCCTTCTTCTTCATCGACTTTCTCCACCACCAGATGCTTCTCAATCCAGAACCATGATCAGTCCCATCCGAAATCTTTCTCAACCACCTTGAAACCCAGAAACCGACCTAGAAAACCTTAAACAAGAGTAGCCGACCTCTTTAAGCAGGACGTGTCAGTTGCCTGGAGACCAGTTGATGACAACTTGAAGCTATGCAGTAGGAGCTAGAACCCTAGGGGTCTAGCCTAGTACCTAAACGGGTAAGATTTCGATTGAACAATCCAATTTTTCTTCTTGTGTTCTTCTCTTGGACGCCAAGTTTTATCCCCTTTTTAGACCCTATAAATAGGTAGAACATTCTGCATTTTGAGATAGGTTTTCAACAGCTATTCATACTTAGAGAGAGACTTTGGTGTCAGATGTGATTCTTTTTACATTCTGACCAATTAGTTTGTTTATATGTTCTTAGTTTGTGAAACTAGATTTTGAATTCATGTTGGAACTCTTGTATGATTGTTTATTTGATCTGAATAGTTCCTATTAAGAATTGGTTTTGTTGTTGTTATTGAATTCTATGGCAAGTAGGATTACTAATCCTTTGGTTTTGGTTATCTTTGATTTGATTTCTTTGTTAGCCAAATCAGTTCTTATATGTTATTAACAGCTACAGAATCAAGTATATGATGTTGTTGTTATTGTTGTTGTTGCTATTGTTTGAATTAGCTTAAGATTCTGTTCATGTAGTAGATTTATTCTTTTCCAAACAGAATAGAAACTGATGAAGATGATTATAGAACTTTAGTTCTGTAGGTTTGGGTGTCCTGAGTTATTACAATGTTGTTGTTTGAATTTGAGACTCTTGTTTTCTCTTATACAACAAGAGCTTAGAGTGACTAAGAAACCTATATGAGCATTTAAACATCCATAGAACTGATTAGGAACCTTAGACTTTACATGAACTCAAGTGACATTTGAATGGAAAAGTTTCTGTAACTTGTTCATTTAGTTAACTTTGAGCAGCCATATCTTTTGAATTAATCATGCATTTTAGAAATCATTTGCATGTATTGAAAGTTCATAATCTTAGCTTGATATCTGGGTAGTTTCATGCAAGTTCATTTAGAATTTGTTAATCAAGTTTAGAGCTGAAAACATAGCTGAACATTCTGCAAATCAGCTTTCTTGTATTTTGGAGTCAGTCACCTTGATTTCTAAAAACCGTACATTTAGGTTGGTTATTTGAAGTTTGTTTCTTCATAAAAATTGTAGCAGACATCTTAAATATTATTTCAGAATTTGAATCACTTCAAAAGGATTTCTTTAGATTAAGATATGATTTTTCAAAGTTCAGGGTCTGCAGTAAGAAGTCTTGCAGATCAGTTTTCTGTGTTTTTGACCCAGCTGCATTTTTACTAAAACCTATGCATTTCAGTTGAGTATTTGAAGTTTGTGTCTTCATAAAAGTTGTAGTACACATGTTAAACATCATTTAGGAGTTTGAATCTCTTGAAAAGAATTTCTGTAGATTAAGTTATGAATTTTCGAAGTTGAAGGTCAGCTTTAAATGGTTTCTGCATTTGTTACTATTTTACTGTTTATTCGTTTTGATTTCAATGGTTTCCTTCATTCAAACTTGTATAGCTATTGAGATTAGATCATAAAGTTCCTATGTGTCATTATTTTCTGATATTAAAGGTAGAAACCATGATTTTGGTTTGCTTAAAACTAGCTACAAGATTTAGAACTACTTTTACTGGTTGCTTCTTTATTTTTGCCGGTTGTGTGATGCTTTAGTTCAGTCTTTTACACTGAAAGTTTTGTGTGATTCCTTTTTGTTTTAAACACCAAAATGTCTATATTAAATACCTAGAAGTTTTGTATCACTTAGAGTTTCTGTTTTGCTTTCTAAAACAAAGTTTAGGCACTTTTAGCAAAATTTTCAGAAAAACCTGAAACTGAAGCTGAATTTTAAAAAATCATAACTAATTCAATAAAAATCGTTTTAAGGTGTTTCCAAATCTCAGAGTTTCTTTGGTTTGTCTGCTACAAGTCACTAGAAGACCTTGAGTCAAATTATGAACGGTTTTGTACAGTTTTCAGTTTGTTTGTAACTGGTTCAGAACAGTTTTGGTACTTTATCTATTGTTTCAGTATTTTAGCTTAGCCTTATAGGAATATTTTAAACTAATGATTTTATCTTTTATTAGGAGCTTGATACTTGAAGTGAAATCCGGCAAAGGTAGGAGGAAACTTGGGGAACCTCTATGCTTGCCTTATATGTGGTTGTACGGATTATCTGAATTGTTTGTTTTCTTGTTGCCAGATTACTGATATGCATAAAGCATTTGGGATAAGAAAGTGAGTAATAAAACTTTTGTGTAGTTGATTCTATATCTTTAGCAGGAACCATATCTCAGGTATGCCCATGTTGATGCGCAAGTAGTATAGGTTATGAAAAAGGTAATTCGGAATTGGCGAAAGGGGAATGGACAAGATGACTAGAAAAAGGGATTAGAGGGAGATAGTTTATGTAAATAGATACTCCAAGTCACCCTTGTGGTAAAATACATGGTATAAGACATGTAGGCTCGGTGTATTTTGCTATATGAACTATTTGGAGCAGATCATACACATGCATATAAATATTGTATTCTTATTTGTATTGTTTGAAGAGGTTTTGCCTCCTATTGGGCTATTTAAGCTCACCCCTCTAAATGTTTTGCAGGTGAGGAACAAGTTGTCTGAAGTTGATTCCTTGCAAGAATGTTTTAGTTCATGTGAAATATGTTTGTTGTTTACTTTCTTTAGAATAAGATGTAGACTTTCATTAATTAGTCTATCTTTGTAAGCTACTTTATGAACTACTTGGAAATCAAAAGTGATATTTCAGTTGAGTATCAATATGTTCTTTTCCAATTTCTTTCATATTCCATTTATGGAAAATTTATTCCATATTTAGAATATGAGTTACACCTAAACAAAAAAAAAAAAAAAAAAATCTGAGGTGTGACAATACCCTTAGGCTTTCTGCTCAATGCATCTGCCACTATGTTGGCTTTCTTGGGGTGATATTCTAATGTGAAGTCATAGTCCTTAAGGAGCTTCATCCACCTCTTCTGCCTCATGTTCAAATCCTTCTGTGAGAATAAATATTTCAAACTCTTATGATCATAAAAGAGTTCGAACTCTCTCCATACAAGTAATGCCTCCAAATCTTCAAGGCAAATACCACCGTAGCTAGCTCTAAGTCATGAGTGGGGTAATTCTTCTCATGAACCTTCAGCTGTCTAGAGCCATATGCCACAACGCCGCAAAAACTGCATCAACACACAACACAAACCCTGATGAGATGGATCGCTATAGACGACATAGCCAACACCACTAAGGGGAATGACCAACACTAGAGCAGTAGTCAGCCTAGTCTTCAACTCCTCAAATGCCTTCTCATACTCCTCGGTCCACACAAACTTAGCATTCTTCTTTGTCAACTTGGTCAAGGAAGAGGCAATACTAGAAAATCCTTCAATAAATCTTCGTTAGTATCCTACCAACCCAAGGAAACTACGAATCTCCGTAGGAGTAGTGGAACGACTCTAATTCAATACTGCCTCCATCTTAAAACTGCCTCCACCTTAAAGGGATCCACCGAAATCTCCTCCTTTGATACCACATGACCAAGGAACTTGACCTCTTCATTCCAAAACTTAAACTTCCCGAACTTAGCATACAACTTGGCCTCCCTAAGAACCTGTAGTACGATCTGTAGATGCCTATCATGATCCTCCAAGGAATGTAGGCACTCCTAACCTGATGATACCCTGAGCCAACTTGGCCATTCGTAGACCATCATCTACCACAACTGGCACCGGTGGCTCCAACTCCACCTCCTCCTTATAAAACTCATCCACAAGTCGAGCCCTACCTCTGCCTCTAGCCCTACCTGCTCCTCTGGCCCTACCTCGGCCTCTAGCTCTTCCTCGCAGAGGATCCATCACCTAAGAAGCAAGTAAACCTTGGTTAATTCATGCATAAAACTTAAACCAAAATATAAGTCTAATACAACATATATTAACCAAAGTACTAACTCAAGGTGGAATATAAAGATTCGAAAACCCACTAATAGAAAAATCCCTACTCTGACATCCCATTAACCTAGAGGCGACACCTAACCCTTCACATACCCAAAGACATATCAGTACCGAAGAGCTGATGATGGTGATCTGCTGCAGTTGGGCCATCATTCTGAAGTACTGATTATCACCAAATATGTAAACCTACGCTCTAATACCAAACTGTCACACCCCAATTTTCGAACCCTTCACATACCCAAAGACATATCAGTACCGAAGAGCTGATGATGGTGATCTGCTACAGTTGGGCCATCATTCTGAAGTACTAATTATCACCAAATATGTAAACCTACGCTCTAATACCAAACTGTCACACCCCAATTTTCGAAGGATAATTTTTAAAAATTTGGGCATGATATATCTTAAAATATGACTCCCAAAACCTGTTCAACCTGGCAAACGAAACTCAAAAGCTGGAAATGTAAATGTTAACAAAACTCAACAACTGAGTTAAACATTTCATCTCCTTAAAAGTCTAGTAAAATAAAGACGCTCACATGAGCTTAAAAACAAACGGTCATAATATACAAATAAAATGTACATTATCTAAAAACCAGCCACTATGCCTCTGCCTCAACCTTGCTGATCCTCACCTGCAGGTCTAACCACTACACCATGAATTTGTGCATCGGGTTGTAAAACAACAAACCGTGTAAGCTAAAAAGTTCGTATGAGTAACTCAAAAAAATAACTCAACATTTTCAACATCCAAATAAAACACATGAACAATTAAAAACAATAATTAATTCCACAAATCTAACACTTTTACAAATAACATGTACCCATGAGTCTCAGATACCAATAAGGTATATCTCATGACCTACAACAAACACATGTACTCATGAGTCTCAAATACTAATAAGTACCTCCCATGACCTACAACAACAATTCATGTACCCATGGGTCCCAGATACCTTAAGGTACCTCCCATGACCTACATCGACAGATGGACTAGAGCTTTATTTATAACCGCAACCAATCACCCGGCCAAAGGCTTGGAACCTAGTTTGACTGTCCAATATCAAATTACAATATAATCATATCATCATCAACAACATAATGAACACATCATAAAAATATACTCTTTTCACATAGATATATTTATGAACACACATAGATATTCCCAGAAGAATAATCTATCAATAACCAACAATATTATGATTACATGAACATTAAAAATAATCATAGAATAGGAAAACTTGTTTTATTTTACCTATGAGCCGATGACGATCAAGCTCAAATATTTTAAAACAACAATTAGCATATTCTTTTTTTCAACATCATCATTAAAATGACCATAATATATAGTTTGGTTTGGTCCAAATGTGAACCTTGGTGAGATTTACTCACCTAAATATTCCTGTTGTGTCTTCAACAACAACACAAGAGTCAAGCTCAAAATTTACTCCACAAGTTCCTAAATAACACAAAGTCATCCTTAGTAACTACTCAACAAAGATCAAAGCACCCTTAACCAATCCTTAGCCTAAAGGTTGCCCAAAAGAGGACAATCCTTCCTCCGAGACCTCTCAAGGTCATTGGAAACTCAACAACATATTCATGCTGCCTCCAAGTTCAAACTTCCAAAGTTTACAACCTATCAAACATCAGTGATTAACATAGCACCTAAGATGTATTACCTAATCAACACTTAGCCTTATCACACAACAACACACTAACAACTACATAGACTAGCTAACATAGCAACCAAACCCTCTCACACTGCCTGGACGCGCTTCCACGCGCCGCCATAGGTGCCGACGAGTGAGCCCACGCATCATCCACCAACTTCAAATTTTGGGAAAACCTACAACATGAAACTTGTAGATTGAAGCAAGGTGAGCAACTTTAATACCTGAGGTTTCAACCGATTTGGCCGGAATCGGCTGGAAAATACCTCGAAACACCACCACGAACTCAAGCTTCAATATGCAAATCCGGGGTTCAAAACTCAAAATCTTGTTTCAGTCTAAGTCTAGCCACAACCAAAAGAAGGAAAGGACCAAAACTCACCTAAGGTAGCCCATTGTTGCCGCTGTAAACGACGATTCCAATCACGGCAACACTGCCGACTCCAAACCGAAAGGCGTCGACTGCTGGCGTCATTTACAGCTTCACCACCGTGCGACACTTCTCTAGACTTGGAGGCGGTGGTCCTGTGAACCCAACAAGACTGGCGGCGATCAAAACGACGGTCGGACGGCAGAGTTCTGCTCCGGTCAAGGTTGAGGTGCGCGGGTGAGCTCGGGAGAGGAAGAGAGAGAAATAGTTGGGGTCTTTCTGCAATTTAGGGTTTCTAAAATAAAACCCATAATTTTTTCTATTTATACACTTTTCAAATCGGAACCTAACTTCTTCTGATCGTAACATTTTCATACCACATCCGTTTTATGCGTGCCGCATGTCTACAAACTTGTATTGCCACACTTTACAACTTTCATGAAGAAAGTTTTCAAAAATATCCTACGGATAAGAAAGTCAACTTTTGGCCACTTAAAACAAAGCACATTAATAAAATTGACTCCCGCAACTTCAACTTCGCACATGCGAATATGAATTTCCACAAATAAACCTTCATTAATTTTGGAAATAATATAAGGAAATTGATATGAAAATCTAAAGTATTACATGCCCAGTGCTCATTAGGATGCAAATTTGCTCCCCACCCATACTTTCCCACCCTCATCCCCACCCACCTAGTTGAATGACACATGTCATATCTTTTAATTACTCTAACCATGGTTAACAACATTTATGTATAACAATATATTATATTATCTTTTACTTTAAATCACTATTTTTTTCTTTTTCTTTTTCTAAATAAAATAACAAAGCCTAACAAATTTAGGACTCCTCAAGATCGATCAACAAAGATATATAATGTCTGGGTGTTTTTTGAAAGAATAATTACCAAGTCGACATATTTGAAAATACCCTCTCAGATCATAAAACAATCTCACACTTGAAAAAAAAATGTGATTGAACTACAAGTAGTCATCTCATGTATATATAGATTGCGGAGTACGTGAACCCTAGGCCGCCGCCTTGGTTTTTCGTCAAGATTGCTAGCCCTGTCCGGCGGCATACCTTGAGGCGGCGTCGTCGGACGGGACGAATGGGGCTTGTCTTCGTAGTAGGCTGGTCCAATCGGAGCATGGATGGGGAGCCGTGGACGTCACCGTCGCGTATGCGTGGAGGTGTCAAGGAGGGAGAGTGGCAGTGGGTTGGCAAGATGGTGGCGCCCAGCCTTGAAGAGAAACGCAGATGGCCAAGATGTTGGCTCACGATGGTGGCAAGGAAGCGGTGGTTGCCTAGTGGTGATTATCGTGGAGTGTCTTTGGTGAGTTCAAATGTGCCCAATTTGGATCAGTTTGATCCAATAGGGTTGTGGCTATTTCGTTTTGATCCGGGGAGGGGAGCGTGCTTTGTTTGTCGACATGGGGGAGCTAATGTCGGTGGTGGCGCTGGCGTTGATGCCAGTGGTGGAGCAGTAGGAAGGACGCAGAAGCGATGGAGGCGGTATGGCTGGTATCCATGACTTTGGCTTGGGCTGGTTGCTTCGGGTTGGTCTGCTATGGTGGGCTAGGGTTTACTTTGGCCCACTTCTAAGTTTGTAGCTAGTCTATTTACAGTAATTCCTTTTGTTAGGAACCTAAGCATTTGTGTGTCTAGTATTTCTTGCTTTTCTGCGAGAAATAAGTGAACAGAATCTATGTAATGAATGGTGCTAGCATGCCACGTCCTTAACTTGCCCGATTGTTTGGCAAGGGAAGGCACATATCCGTGTCATTCTAGCTTGAGTATTAATGAAATTGCCGTATGGCTTTACTTGTCAAAAAAAAAAATTAACAGTTTTATCATTTATTACTTTTAAAAGTACATTTTTATTATTGGCCTAAAAAAAACTGGTAATAGATTATGTGAAGCCGAGGTAACACTGTTGGGCTGAGACCAATCAAGGGCCAACCCAATTTCCCAAAGAAGGCCCGCCTGATTGGGGCTAAACATATTTTTTTTTTTTTTTTTTTAGCTATAAATAGTTTAGTAGGCGGCGCAAGAGCGCAAAAATACAGAAGAGAGAGAGAGAGAGAGAGATCTAGGTTTTGGAAAGATGGCAGGAGGGTTTCTGGCGAGGAAGAAGAAGAGGGCGGAAAAAATACGACAGGTGGAAATTAGCAAAGCGTACGAGGAACGGGAACGGAAGAAGGGTCCCGGGTCTGATCCATTGCTGTATATCTGTACTTTCGAGGAATACAAACGTCACGGTACAGCTGGCTTTTCAGCCGGTTACGGTGTCCACACCATCCGAGTCTCCGATTTGAATGGTTCTGACGATAAGCCAAGGCCCGAGAAGCTACGCGAAGTTGCTAATCTGCAAGGGGAACACCTTCCACTACACATGGGTTTCGCTGTCTTTGGCTCTCGCATTGTTCTGGCCGGCGGCTGGTTTCTGCATCCGAAGATAAAGCATCCGATGCCGACCTATGTTTTGGAGACCGATCCAACTGAGGAACCCAACCCTAGCTTCATCAGCACCACTAGTAGTAGTAGACCCCGCTACATGATTCCGCAGTTGAAAGGACATAAAAAATCTCAGATCTGGCTTCGGGAGATTGACGGTAAGCTGTATGCTCTCTCCGGTACAGACTCGAAACAAATGATTTTTCAGGTATTTGACCCCAAAGCCAAACCTGAATGGGATCGTCTCCCCGCGCCTCCATTCGATGATTGGAGTGCGTTTTATTATTTTTCATCATGTGTAGTTGTGGGCACCAAGATCATTCTCACAACTAAGAAGGAAAGGGAATTCAAGACACTCTGCTTTGACGTGGCTCACCCTAAGGGATGGACTAGCCTTGAAGCACCCTGCTCTGACCCTCTTTGTGTGTCCCCTGAGTTCTACAACCCGGTTTTAGTTTTGGACGTCAAGGAGGATCAGAATGGCTTTGACAAGCTAATGTTTACTTTTGATAATGGTGATAACCAAATTCTAGTCTCCAGAATGAAGTTGTCCGATGAAGGGGTACCTGTTTCTGTTGAATCAGTAGCTGAACTAGATTTGCCCGACAATCGTGACATTGAACCAACTTCATACAATTTTGCCCATCTTGGAGATCAAACAGTATGCTTTGCATTCATGGATATATTCACTCTTCATGTCATCACTTTCAATTTTACCTATGCCCCATTCTCTCACAAATTCCTGGGTCACATGTTCAACAAATTTAACTCGCGTGAGGAACTTTCTTGGATCAACATTAGTGGTTGCTTTGTGCTCTAACTCCATTGCTCCCTGTAAGCCATATTCTCTACTTAACCTGAACTCATAGCATTCCTTATTTTATGATTTCTACCAGTCATTTTGTCTCAAGGTATATAGATATCATTTAGGATAGGTATGTACACATGTTTCTCTATGCTTGATATGTCTGCATCGATCTAGAGTGCAGCAATGTCATTTTAGGCATGCAATTTTTATTTCCTATCGTCAACCCTGATCTTAAAACTTAGTTAAACGGGCAGTCAGGCACTAATTGAGTCATGAATTTCGGACAGTATATCAATCATAACCACACCACCTATAACAAACCATCGTCTTCATTATTACATTTTGCATGCATAATCTAGCGATATGGTAATTAATATTGATTTTTTTGTGCTGCCATTCACAATGATGGAAAAAAAAAAACAATCTGGGCTTTTTATCTTTTGATTTATTGGCATAGACCCTTTGGGTGTTGGGTATCCCTGCTACTACGATAGGCAAGGTTAGGATTGAAGAAAACCAATTTGCTCTATATTGCCAATTTAATCAGAGTAGGTAAAACACATCATCAACTCATATGCTTTGACTTAATCATCTAATCATGCTCTTTGAATAAATCAGCATTTCTTGCCTTCTTTCAAACTTAGTCTATTGCTGACGGTTATTTCTTTGCTATACTTGGGATATGTCCTACAGGATTAGTCAACTGAACTTAATCAGAGTGTAGGTTAAAAATTCATCTACTTGATCAGTCTGCTTTGTTATAAACATCTACTCCTCTGCTTTGATTGAATTGGTGTTTCTATCCTTCTTTTAAACGTTTTACGGCTGTCAATGTGACTGTTATTTCATTTGTATATTAGGGGTATGCCCTATAGGATTGACCAATTTGATTTTTGGGAAGATAATTTTTGTAAGAAGTAACATGGTGCTGTGAGCTGGAGGGAAGGGCGGTCTCTGCAGATATTTGTGGTATCAGTATATATTTAATCTGTAATTATAATCTTGAAGGCTGAGAGGGGAAAGGTGCAATATAAGTGTCTACTGAATAGTTTCAATTCACATTTGTCTTGCCCACACCCCAGCCAATTGATAACTTTTGGAACTGTAACATCCAAAGCACTACTTGAAAGATTCCATGCAAGTGCCAACCAATAGTCCCAACTGTCAAGTGTCTTTTCATGATTTTGATTCAATTTCTCTCCCTCATAAACACGATTTGATGCTTTAAAGCAAAAGGAATACAGTAGAAGCTGATAGGTTTTGTTTGAACACTTAAAAAGTAATTTATGTTTAGGTGGACGACTTGGGATTGCAAAGCCTTAACTTTTGATTGTTAGGTTGGTCTGCGAAATTCGTGTGTAGTATGATGTTCTTTTCCCTTTTTTTTCTTAACACAAGCTAGTACTTTCTTGCCAATGGAACTGTGTAATTGTTTCTAGTCTTGACTTCTGGTTTAGTTCACCTGGATATTGTATCTGTTAGTGTCTGTGGGCGTAGATGAAGATGTAGGAGGTCTGTTTCTTTTTTTTTCACCTGCACACAAGTCTTGCATATTGGTCTTGTAGTTTAGTTTGGGATGTTTATACTTTGGAACAGGTCAGCACACAAGTCACAACCGAGTTGCGAAGTTGCTATGCACCACCAACTACATGCTTTTGTAAAACATATCTGCTTTATTTCGCCTGACTACTTTTGTTGTCTGTCATCTATTGTAATGTAATGCCACTTTATTTAGCTTGTCCAACTCATATGGGTACCTTTAAACTTTTTATGTTTTTAACTTTTTATTTAAGACTATTGTATGCTTTTGATTAATGATTCTGACACACTATTACGAGGAAGGGGGGGGGGGGTAGAATTTGTGCCAGGCGCGGTTGATTAGGTTAGCGACAGTAGGGTGGGATATTGATGATGATGATAGTATATATGGAAAAAATGAAAAGTAGAGGGAGTGTTTAGTTACAGAAGAGGGAGTGTTATATTCTTGTTGCTACAGTAACTTTTTTCTTATAGGGAACATAAGAGATTAGAGTACTACATATTACATTTGAACTGTTTAGTTACAAAAGGTAGAACAAAAACTCTGCTAAACAGTTCTAGATAGCAGGTGTACATCATTCTAAAAAGAGAGTAGTTGTACACTGATAAATAAAAAAATCTGCTCCTAGTGTTCTAAAAATTGTTGTTTCAGTTACGGCTGCAATAGTAGAGCTTAATCTGGTGTTCGTTAAAAAAATAAAAATAAAAAACAGATGACTCTAGTAGTCCAGTTGTTCTTGTACCAAGTGCTCCACACTTTGAGAAACACCAGCAAAATATTGAGCTGAAGAACGCTTCGCATGCACCAGCCAAAAAAAATGAAGTCATCAGTAAATCTGTAGAGACTAAGAAACCAAAAGTAACAAAAATGGAATCAACAGAAGAACATGATCAAGTTTTGTAGCCTAAACAATCTGAGAATCATGATTGATGACATGAGTTTATGAACATCTTCTATAACTATAAATTGATGAGAGATAACCTGAACAAAAAGCAGATATTGATATTGCAGAAACTTAGTTAACACGTTATTGTTTGGGGTGGCAGAAGGAAGATATGTGAAGAGAGAGTGGTAGGCTAACAGAAAGAAAGACAAGAAAAGTCAAGAACCCCATGTTGTTAATTGATTTAAGGGTAAGTGGAGAGGCAGAATCACCCAACCTTTCTGTTGAACTTCTCAAGGGAATTGAAATTGACCACTTTCTGCTCCTTTTAGCTGAATCTATTATCACATTATGATGACCCAAAGAGTGCTGCAAGTGGTTATTAAGCTAGCGTGCAAGGGGAATATGTCTTGGTTTAAACTAAAGAATTAATTGGTTTGATGAGAGCGAATTCAAAAGATGGCATGGTAGCTAAATTTGAGCAAAATCGATTCAACACAAAAACAACAAAGGAAACTAAATGTAATTGCAACTGTAAGCCTAACCTTTCAGATGAAATAACCATTGAGTAAAGTTTGATATTTGTTGCTTTTCTTCTTCACTTATCCCCTTCTTGTGTAATCGTATATTTTCTGTTAGATGAAAGACTTTAAACAACAGCCACAA
>NC_020491.1:3986484-3991872 GCF_000184155.1 Fragaria vesca subsp. vesca
AGAGAGAGAGAGAGAGAGAGAGAGAGAGGGAGGCACATACCGGTTCGACGTCAGCTATCTGGAAGACAACTATGAGCAAGACGGCAGCTGTGTTCCGGTTTTGGTGCAAAGGCCTGAGGGGCGGTTGCTCAGGACGGCGATTTAAAGCCTTCAAAGGCAGATGACATAGATCAGAGAATTGTTTGGGAAAAAACAGAGAAGAAGATGAAGCATATACCGAGACGGCGAAGAGCAGCGTAGGAGAGACAAAGAGAAGCCAAGGGGACTTGCTGAAAACGGTTGGCAAGGTAAGCTGTTCTACGGTGAGCGATCGAGACAGAGAGAGGAAAGTTGTCTTCCTTGTGTGTTTCGGATGAGGTCGAGTGAAAATGAGATAGAGAAGGATTAACTTTGGTTTGGAGCAATCAAAATGAGTCAACATTTGTTTTGGGTCGAAAACAGTTTTGGGCTGATTGGGATAAATGGCAGACGAAATGTCCGAGGCCCACTGCTACAGTAAATGAACAGTGTTTTGAGCAACTCTGAAATAGTATATTGTAAATTCGTCAACGACTTTCAACTAGAGATCGTATTTTCACAAACTCTTGTATAGATTGTTCTTGTCCTTTCAGTCATTCACATTTGGAGTCAGCTGATCACTTTTTCTTACAGTGTAATTTTGCCATCTCAGGTGGCAACAAACATTCTCTTCTCTTAATATTTCAGCCTTTTCTACTGTAAATGCTTTTCTCAAACATCGGGCCTCGCTCCCCTCCAATTCCATTCGTTTTCTAGACATCTCTCTTATTAGAGCTTGCTCTATAGGGAAACATCGAAACAATTTCATCTATTGGAACCAATCTACTACTCTTTTGAAGATAGTATATATTCGTCTGTTAACATGTTCCAATCTTACCGCTCTTGCCATATAACCTTTCATCACTCTACTCATATAAATCAGATGGTCATTTCTAGCAAGGTTGCCATTTATTTTTCCTATCAGCTCATTTTTCATCCATTAACTAACAGAATATGTTCAAAAAAAATACTAACAGAATCTGTTAATTAGTAAATTACAAAATTTCCCTTTACATCTTTTTACGACATTTGAAGGTCAGTAGCTTTGTGTAATTTTTTGAAGGTCACTAGCTTTACATATTTTTGAGGGTCAGTATTGAGAAATTTTATATATACACTCCTAAAATCTTAATACACATCTTTTTCTTAATACATATCATTTTCTTAATACACTAATTTAATTTCTCATTCTGATATTTACTAAATACACAACCCAAAGTACCTAAATTACCTTTAATATAAAAATCCATGAAATATCTTATTATGTGACTATATTAAGACTATTATTATTGTATAATTAGTATATATTTATATAAATTAACATTTTATAGATGTTCATATCTATTACTTATGTTAGATTCATTGTTTATTTCAAATCTTAAACATGAAAATGATAAAAAAGATGAAAAGTGCATTTGTGAATAGTAATATAACGAAGGGAGCCCTTCTAGTAAGGATTTTTAAGTTGATGACTAGTTAAAGACTTTTCAGTTTATGGTTTAAAAGACCTATTTTTTATGACATTTTGACATCTCATCCGTTCATTTTTAGGTTTATATGGGTATATCATTTCTATAAATTTTTAACCAAATTGGTGTTCGTTAAGATAACAAACTAGATCAAATTAATGGACGAACCAAATCTGTCAAATATGAACCTTTCAAGTTCATAATTGATAAATCACACTTATGAATGCCTTGACAATTTCCAATATAGCTAAAAATTTAATGAAATGATCTACTCATAAATACTTATAAATTGAACGGTCAAGATGTGGGTATAAGATCGAAAGGTGGGATAAGCCGAAAAGTCCTCAACAAGTCCTCAACAAGTCCTCAACTTAAGGTTCTCATTAAAAGGGCTTCCATATAACGAAATATGTGTTCATATGTATAAAATTTATATCGTTTCACACTTTGACATAGGACTGGGCATATGTCGGGTCGGGTCGGTTTTGGGCCCAAACCGATTTTTAACAGTTTTATTCAGTTGAGCCAAAACATACACCGCCAACCGTATTTACATTGGCTGTGTCGAAAAATTCGGTAAAACCGAAAATAAAATCGGTGTTGTTCGGTGTCGGTTTAATGTACAACTTGACAAACATTCAAATCAAGTAATCTTTCCCCATTTAATTGTTAGTTTGAAGTTCACAAATCACAATCATGACTACAAGTCTCTTCATCATTTGGATCATGAATTTGAAGTTTGAGTTAGTGTTGTAAAAGATGACGAGTTAATATTGGTTTTGGTTGCTGATGGCTATAACCAAGTAGCCATGAACAGGTAAAAGAGAAAAGAAATGGAAGAAGTTGGTATATTAATCGTACTTGAAGTCTAAGAGCAAATCCACCCCAACCTCAAAAGCATGACACAAGCCTTCATCCATGTCAAAAGAAGACCTAACAAAAAAAAAAGCAAGTCCACATACCCACAAACTTTTTTTAACCCAGGCCTTCATTGGGCATTCATCTAGGTCACACCTATGACCCAAACTTCCATTTCTGAAGACCCGGGCCTTTGTTTCCAACTCAGCCCATGTAATACCCTTAATTTTATAAAATATAAGCAATGTTCTAAAAAACGCTAAGCGCTAGTCGGGCGGACAGCCGGCGCCTAGCGCCTAGGGGATGAATCGGGCGCCTAGGAGGTTTTTTATTTTCAATATTTTTAATTATTTTTATCACACAAAAGTAATAAATAATTAATTATATGTCTTATTATTATTTACTTTAACTAAAAGAGGATAAGATTTTTAAAAAAAATGGATGACTAAACATAAAGGAAAGGGTATTTGAGGGGTTCCACTTTAACTTAAACATGTATACATGTTATCCATATCCTTCTGCCGTTATTCTTTTTCTCTACTCTCTCTATTCTCTTCTTCTCCATAAAACCCAGATCTGAAAGCAGAGACCCATATTGATTTTAGAAAATTTCATAGAAGTCCTCTTTTCAACATTTTTTCCTTCATAAGTCCACCCTAACATTTTTACCCATACAAGTCCACTTTAAGCCCAAACACGTCAGCTAATTTTTTCTCTGATACCTAAAATACCCTCGACCCAATTTCATACCATATTCTCTACCTCTACGAAATCTCTCTCTCACTCTCTCTCTCACACTCTCTTCACCAATCTCGACTCCATCGTCGCTGACGCCATTGATGACAACCTCCATGAACGACGACGACTCCAACATGTATCCTAATCGACCGTGTCGTAGATCGGCTTCGCCAACTTCATCTGGAATCAGTTGTCGGCGTTTTCCGAGCGGCGGACTTCTTGCCGGAGAGGCGCTCGGTGGATTCACCTCTGTTCCAGATCAATCTTTGGCCGCACCTCTCAAACCTAGAACTCGCCGATCCGAAGCAAAATGAAGATGAAGATCAACAAGGCCTGCGATCTCCGCTCCATCTTCGTCCTTCCTCCTCACTCAAGGTTTAAATTCGCTACAATCTCAAATTTCGTCGACGATGTTATTAACTCGATTGGTGATTTTCTTATTTCTGTTTGTGGATTTTAGGATGCTAACTTGATCAGCAGTACGTCTTTCTCCGACGTCGATCTCTGATTTGGAGTCATCGATCTCTGATTTGAAGTCGATCTGTGGTGGTGGGAGATCTGTGGAACGGGAGTTCCGATATGGTGGTGAAGGAAGCGCCGGTTGCTGCGGAGAAGGCGAACTTCGATGAATTGATGGAATCAGTGGCGTAGTCTAAGGGAAAGAATACGATTGCGAAGCAAATTTATGTTTTTGCACTTTGTTTGCTGGAGTTAATGGCAGCCCTGCCAAATATTTTCCAATTCTATGTTAGTATATGTTGAACACAGTGATAGTATTTTTTAATGTCTGGCTTAGTATGTTTTCAACATGATCATAGTATTTTGTATACATAATCGTAGTATCTTTCGTTGATGATGGCAGTATCTTTTGTTGTTATTGGTAGTAGTTTTTTTTGCTGGCGGTAGTACCTTTTGTTGATAGCAGTAGTATTTTTTGTTGTCAGTAGTAGTAGTTTTCTTTGTTGGTGACAGTAGGTTTTGTTGTTGTCGGTAGTATTTTTTGTTGTCAGTGGTAGTAGCTTTTGTTGCTGGCGGTAGTAGCTTTTTTTGCTGGCGATAGTAGCTTTTGTTGCTGGCGGTAATAGATTTTTTTGCTGGCGGTAGTAGCTTTCTTTGCTGGCGGTAGTAGTTTTTGTTGTGGGTGGTAGTAGTTTTGGTTGCTGGTAGTACGTAGTATTTTTTGTTGCTAGTGGTAGTAGTTTTCGTTGATGATGGTAGTATTTTTTTTGTCAGTGGTAGAAGTTTTATTTGCTGGCGGTAGTACCTTTTGTTGCTAGCGGTAGTATTTTTTGTTGTCAGTGGTAGTAGCTTTCTTTGCTGGTGACAGTAGATTTTGTTGCTGTTGGTAGTATCTTTTGTTATCGGTGTTAGTAGCTTTTGTGGTCGCCAGAATTCTCATTGATGGTCGGCCGGAAAGTTCGCCGGAGACCTTGTCGGAGTTCATTAGTGGCATTTTTGTAAATATAAGAGAGAAAATCTAATTTTTTTGTTGGATGACAATCTGTAATTTTGTTTAACTTTAACACCAAATATAAGACACTATTTAGATTTTGGTGGACTTATGTGAGTAAAAATGTTTGGGTGGACCTATATAGAATAAAATGTCTCAAAGTGGACTTCTATGTAATTGGCCCTATTGATTTACTCTCTCTCTCTCTCTCTACTCTCTTCTTCGAAACCCAGACTCCAAAATGAATGAGATTTGAAAAAACATTACCCAGGTTTTCTTTCCTCGATCTGTTACGCATTCATAATTCACTTCTTCTCCTCTCTCTCTCTATTCTCTTCTTCTATCGAGGTTAGAATGAGTTTGATTCGATTTGTTTCTGTTTTAAGATATAAGTTTGAACGACGAAAAAAAAAAATTCAGACCGTCTAGTCGGCGGACCGCCAAGACCGCCCAAGCGCTGCCTAGGCGGCCGACTTTCTCCCGAACGCCTAGCTCGACCGATTATGGGAGAATCAGAACGGATGGGTGACGCCTAGCGTCTAGGCGGCGTTTTTTAGAACAATGAATATAAGAAATGATCTTTTTATTTAGGCTGGTATGTCCTTATACATATGCACATGTACGTGTGTGTGTCTATATATACAGGCTTTCTTGGCTAAGGAGATCCTTATTTATTCTTACAGTGCGGATTTTCATTTTAGACTCATTTTTCAATCGAATTTTCACATCTCCACCGTATAGTCTTTAGATACTAATGTATAGATCATCTCTACAAAATTTCAGCCCCTTTGGTTATCATTAAGACACTCAAAACTG
>NC_020491.1:3991892-3992636 GCF_000184155.1 Fragaria vesca subsp. vesca
AGGGTAAGTGGAGAGGCAGAATCACCCAACCTTTCTGTTGAACTTCTCAAGGGAATTGAAATTGACCACTTTCTGCTCCTTTTAGCTGAATCTATTATCACATTATGATGACCCAAAGAGTGCTGCAAGTGGTTATTAAGCTAGCGTGCAAGGGGAATATGTCTTGGTTTAAACTAAAGAATTAATTGGTTTGATGAGAGCGAATTCAAAAGATGGCATGGTAGCTAAATTTGAGCAAAATCGATTCAACACAAAAACAACAAAGGAAACTAAATGTAATTGCAACTGTAAGCCTAACCTTTCAGATGAAATAACCATTGAGTAAAGTTTGATATTTGTTGCTTTTCTTCTTCACTTATCCCCTTCTTGTGTAATCGTATATTTTCTGTTAGATGAAAGACTTTAAACAACAGCCACAACAAAGAACTATTCAACGATGTGTCTATTAATTATGCTTTTGTTCCATTAGTTACAACCGGTAATATTTGACAAAAGTCTCCACCAAGTACAATAGGCATTCCATCAAAAGGAGGAACATCTTCTCCTTCATAATGATATGATAATATATGGACGATGCTACAAAACCAAGCAATCACCCAAGATGAAGGTAGAAAGGAAAAACATACTTAAAGGTCTCACAATCAAATGCATTAAGTAATTTCAGCCTGGCCACTTCATTTAAACAGAGATGTTTTGGTTAAGTGTTTTAACGGATCATTTTGGTTAAGTCTGTCCACGGTCTTT
>NC_020491.1:3992911-4005907 GCF_000184155.1 Fragaria vesca subsp. vesca
TAAAAACTAAAATTGAACTTTTGAAAGCCTTAACGATNACCAAATCATATGAAATTTTATAGAGGTGATCTACTCATATAGACCTAAGATATGAACGGTGGAGATGTAAAATTATAATCGGGAAGTTGGTGTAATGCCATATCCCTATAAATGGCTTAAAATAGGGATCCCTTATTGGAAGGGCCCTGATATATATATATAGTCCGGATTTAGAGAGGACAACCTTAAACTCTTAAAGTAAGGATGTTTTTAGTTATAGCATGTATTTTGATAATCAGAACCACTCATTTCTTAGTTACTTACCCACATATGAATCCTACAAAAAAATTAGTCAAAATGAAAAACGTTTAACCATTTGATTAGCATAATATTCGTTTTAATTTTATTATAGAATTAGTTGAAATTTTGTAGACATGTTTCTTGTTTCTTGCATATGAATCTAGAGGATCAACGATTGAGATCGTTAAAAAAAGTCATCTACTAATGTAAAATAGTAGAAATCCTTAAATTCTTAAAGTAAGCAGGCCGTCTTTAGATCATCTCTCTATATATATAATCCATGTTGTAATACTCCGACAATTTAGTAACTGAATTTATTTCAATATACATTGTTTAATTAAGATTTGTATCAAGATGATTTAAGTGAGAATCGTATAGTAGTTGTCAGGACCCACCCTGAATACCCACCCCGAAACCCAAGGTAAATCCTGTTTGGTCCACCTTTAAGGAAAATTTACCGAAAATTTACGACAATAACCTCCCTTGAAAATGAAAAACCTTTCTAAAAGCACCTGTAAACACTTCTAAAATTTCAAATCCAACCTTAAACACCTGGAGCCTTTGTGCTCCCCAAATTCACAACACCTCTCAATTTAATTATTAAACTAAATAAAATCCCACAACAAACAATTTATTGGTTCAGAGCAACTCTAATAAGGATAAAAGGAAACAAAATAAATAAATAAGCAGAAGCTATAGGATAGACTATGCCTCGTCTCCATGTACGCCCGACCTCAACTAAGCTAACCTGTAAGTTGGGCATTTAAAATCGAAGGGCCTAGGAGAAAACATTTGAAAAATGTTAGAGTGAGTGGACAAAAATAAAGTTTAAAAGAAATAAATCTTTATGTTTTCCTGATTTAATTTCCATAGAACTTATGCTGCATGCGACATCTCAAACTATTCATATTCTCTGTAGGACAAATAGGTCAGACCGTACTCTGAACAACTATTGACTCAACGTCTTTCCTAGTTTGACTAGGGTTCCTGGGTTGACCACGATTGACCAAGTTTGACCCACGGTTGACCAACAGATATTAATAATCATTTTGGACTAACTTCGCAACTATAACTCATTCGGTTCCAACCCAAACCTTAACTTGGAATCGAAGTCACAATCAACTTCCAAGCCTTTAACACATCAACTAATTTACTTCCAAATTCATCACATAGTAATCTGGTCTAGATTCTAGAGTTACTATGGACATTGTTCATATTACCAAAATTATTTTATGGTCCCCTACGTTCATGCATGCCAACATACAGTACCAACAATTCCATCATTCCCTCTCTACACAACTTCACCCAAAATTTACTAAGAGCACCCAAAAGGGTTTCCATGAATAGAAAGTTTCTATAAGGGGAAAGTTTCTTCCTAACTTAATAAGTTTTCCAATTATACTCTGAACTTTCCTATTTAGGAACTACGACTTGGATTAGAAAGAATAGTCTCGAAAACTACCTTAACGGCTCTCAGCCGGATATGCTGCCTCGCTGTAACCCCTCACCGGATTTCGGCGACTTACGGGAATATTCTGCTGGATTCTGACACAAAGAGCTGTGTCGCCTCACGGTAAAAATAAAAGATACGTCACCTTCTAGCATGTCGTTGTTTAAACTATCAGGCGACATGTATACCGTGTCGTCTTATCTCAATTCAGGTGACACAAAATGAAAAAAGTACTTATGTCGCCTGAGGTTCTTATAGGCGACACAACATTTGTGTCGTCGGAGAACCTTATCAACGACATGCTAGAAGGCGACACTTACGATTTTTATCAGGCGACACAACAGTTGTGTCGCCTGATGCAAGAAATGGCATAGTGTAAAACCTTTACTTACAAACTCTTATTCGGGTAACTAACAATCTACAAGTTTGTATACACCACCTCTATCAAAAAAACAAAAAACAAATTTCCGAATTGATAAACTACTAACGATTGATTTTTAACACCCTTCAGAGTATAAGGTAACGGTATAACTCAGTTAAATCAAAAACCACAATATGAAAAGGAATTACTATTTTCGGGGTGTGTTAATAGGCTTTCAAAACGAGCAACGAGAATTGCAGGGGGTCAATGAGACATCAAGAAAAGGCCGGTGCACCTCAATTGTTTGAGGAATTGACCGGACGGTCTCCAAGAAATTGGAGCCGTGTTCGGGTGACATCAATGTCCCCCGGGTGCCGCCATTTACAACCATGGCGTCACCATCATGCTTCATGGAGAAGCTAGATCCCGAATGTTTTTGTTTTGTGGGGAAGAATGGATGTCCATGAAAATTTCTTAAAATTCGGACCATTATATCTCTTTCAGGATGACCGATTTGGCCAAACCAAAGCCTATATGAGTCGGTATCCCAGATATCATGTTTGGCAACAACATGTGATTCGATATTCGAATCATAGTGACACACAATCCACTAGATTGACTCATAAACTTCTCTAAGATGCATTTCAGTCTGTATTCATGAGAAGTTATACACAAAAGAATTCTTGTTCATTCTCACAATGTGTTTTAAAATGAAAACTAGTAGCATAAATGTCTTTAAAGTTCAACATGGTTCGGTTGCCTCCCAATGCATAGAAGGCATCTGTGACGTTGATCATGGTGTCATAAGGCATCAAGATATAAGCTAAACCGCGTCCTTAAATGACTGATATGATTCAATTATTATAGTCACATAATATTTACAAAGGCACAAAATCCAAAGATAGTTGCCGGTTTCTTAGAATGTTGTGGGTAGTTCCACTATCTACGAAGCACTCAATGTCTCTATGAGACAGATCTACAAAATGGAGTAGATAGGAGAGTAAATAGTTCCACTTAAACCATTTAGAATGATGGAAAGAAGCTACAAAAAACTGCAATCCTGAGAGTGCATAAAAATTTCCACGCAGAATGACCTTTACGCACTAAAACAGCCTTAACTTCTTCGTTAAAATAGATATGGATGAACTGTGAAAAATTCTGAAAGCTCACTGTCTGATTCGTCCGAATCTGTTCATAAAGCTCAAACGAAGTTGGCTGTCCAAAAAGAACAGATTGCTGTTTTTCGTAGATTTGGCATTGGCAAAGCTTTGAAGCTTGCCGTTGGCATGGAGGCTTATGCTCAGCCACGGGGACCTGTTGATGATGATTGTCTGGTTTTGAGAAGTCTTCAACATCTTTTACAAGACGAAAATTGGTTTAATAGCGTAGGGGGATCCAAAATCAAAAGTTTTCGGTAACTCCAAGTCAGCATAACCAGGCATGTCCGTGGAGGGTCGGTAGTGCAAGACACACTTAAACCACTATCTCCTTAATTTCGGACAATTCTAAGACATCACATTGAGCTTGGATGAGCCTAGTTGAACAACTGATGATGGAAAATCCGCTATAGAGTAGAAGACTTAACTGGAAACTCGTTGGCAATCCTCCTTGAGGATGCAAAGCCGTGCGCCATCTTCACTTGAAAGAGTTCAAATCGGCACAATCTAACCATGTAGATTGTATATATGCCATGTTTCTAAGGATGATGTAAAAAATTGTACATCTTTTTTTGTAAATCAATATGAACCATAAGAGGAGAATAGTTTCATTTCGAAAGAAATTGGCATTGATTATTGCTAATGTGAGTACATCGAGGTCTCGAATAGATGAAGGACATTGATACGACACCTTATTACATATAGCTTGGAAAGAAAATCAGAGTTTTAGCCAATGACGTTAAAGTCAAGGGCATCTAGAGCTAGATCCGAATCTTTGAAATCCGTGATCATGAGGATGACGTTCTTATCCTCATTTTGATTTTTTGTACCTTTTTGTATGCATTCACAATTTGAAGGAGAGCTAGATAACTCCTCAACCAGTGATCCAGAGATCCACACAGTCGCATTGTCCTGAGCGGACGTGAGTAGTTTTGACAAATTGTTGTCTAGACCAGGAGTGTCGCCATTAGGGCCAGCGGCACCTCCCCCTCTTTTCTAGACATTAGTGTGGCTTTTTCTATTGTTGCAGTGACCCATATTGTTTTTCACGCACTAGGGGACAATCCCATATATGTGTAGACCAATACGTTTATCGTATTAGTGTATATGCAATTCTCATTTGCAATTGTATGATCAAAATCAAGCCTCATTGGTAATTCCAAACCAACTTGGAGAGCCTAGAGAACTTGATGATGATCGAAATCGAATCCGCTAAAGATTATGGATCAGGATGCCACGGAATATCATCGACGATATATAGTCAAATAAGGTGGTAAGCAATCCACTTGACTTAATAACTCAACTTGTTAAGTTAGATGAACATTTCAAGAAACGCTCCATAAGTGCATTCCACATTACATTGTGGTCATTAACTTTTTACACAGATTGCCATTAAGGGCTTTTGTCGATGTGGCACTTCAAAACTTTGAGCGCGTGAGATGTGAAATCTCGGCATCTAGGCTTGTTAGCCTAGGTTTCAAAACATGTGATTTAATCCTTTCTAATGAAAGGTTCCACAGATACTAAGCGAAGATTCGCCTTAGGTATCAAATACATCAAAACTCAAATGAGCAGAATGTAATGTTGCTCTTGCATACAAAACCAAGCAGTTATGAGACTCGATAGAGGTCACAAATGATGTTTTTTAATGGTTTGTCCTTCGAATTGATCACACACAATCCGGAAAAGCCGCAAATTGATCAAACACAATTCGAAAAAGTCTCGGATTGATCAAACACAATCCGGAAAAAGGTCGGGGTTGATATACACAACCCGGATAAAGAAACAAGAGTGATCAAACACACACTTGACCCACAAATAAAATTCCAGGATTTTTACCTGCACGCACAAAATCTCAAGCATAGAATGGAGATGGAAAAAGGAGGAAATGATTTTATCCTGCTCGAGTTATTGAACTTGGAAAAGTTTAGGGTTTCAAAACATACCCTTCGAAACTTCAAACACTCGAAGAAATCGAAAATTGTAGTCAGAGGAAACCAAAAAATCGTCGGCGGGAGGCGGCCAAGGGATTGGTAGCCGGTGGTGTCGGACAACGGCCAGGAAAATGGGCGGCAGCGGCGGTCGGACAGAGGAGCTGAAAAACGCTTTTTAAGGTTTCGAAAAATAAAATGGTGGGCTATTAGTTCTAGGGTTAGAACAAAGTGCATAATAACATGATCAAGTATAAAGTGTAGAGAATGAGAGATGACAAGAGAATCATCAAAAAGATGTATCTTATTCATTGAGAGGTGTCAGTACCACCCCGAATTTCACCGTGAAACCCGAGGTAATTCTTGCGGGGTCCACCTCTAAGGAAAATTTACTGAAAATTCGGCATAATCTACCTTGAAAATGGACAACCCTTACCTAAAAATTTCAACTTACAGTTCTATAATCAAACAAACCAACCTCAACACCTGGAGTCATCCTGCACCCCAAGATCAACATATCTCCCAATATAACAATTACTAAACTAAAATAATCTCACAACCAACATCATACAATTAATAATTTACTACACCAACACTCGGATAAGCACACCAGGAGATTGACTCGACGCCATAGAAAGGAAAACCAGACACCGTGAAGGCGGCGGAGCACGGCAGCGCACACAAGAACTCGTTAGGTGAGGGATTTGCCGGAACTCAACAATTCACCGGAGAATTGAAATTGGGGATCAGGGTTTCGATTTCAAAGAATTTAAGACATGCAATCGAAGAAGAAGGAAGGAGGAGGAGAACCTTACCCCTCACAGTCGTCGTCCCCGTCGAAGCTTGCCGGATTCTGATGAACACAGTGGTGTTCATCAATTTCGATCTCCAAGGATCCGGGGTTGTTTATGGAATTTGATTATTGGGTTTTGAAGAGAAGAAGGAGGAGATCATTTTGGCAGTCATCTCGCCGTGAGACAGTGGCGTCGTGCGGAGGACGCTGGAGGCAGGCGAAGTTGGGTGAGAGAGAGAGCTGGGCTCGGGTCAACGCCCGAGTGTGGCTTTTAAGAAGTCAACCCAACTTATTTCCCTATATACCCAAGCTAATGGCGAAGATCAAAACCCTACTTAATCCGACAACCAAGATTAAATGAGCTATTCTAATTTCAGAAAATAAATTTCTTTTACCAAACCTTCAAAAAATCGTAAAAAATACTTCAAAGCTCTAAAAATAAACCGAAAACACCGTAAAACCCGTGTTGACGCGAACTACGACACCGAGACCTTAAAAGAAGAATTTGACATTTCCAAAAGCACTCGCAAATAAACTCGAGTGTTAACTTACTAAGTTACCGAGCACGGTTAAATTCCTCAGTAACTCGTAGAATACCCAGTAAATAGGTAAAATTGGGTACGGGGCGTTACAATAGAATCTCTTTATACAGGGAATTACAAAGTATCAATATTGTAATGATAAGGAATACATAGTTATAATCTAACTACATATCATATTGGCATAAGGCTAAGACACATATAAGAAATATCCTAGAAAGATGCAGAATATCCTAGAACAATTTTGCAATTAATAAAAACAGATTTTTTTTAATAAAAACAAAAATTTAAAAATATTAGAAATCATACTATATTGACGTGGGTATGCCACGTTAGTTGTCACATAAGATGGACTCTAGGTGGTTCACCAAAAGATGGTTCATCTAACGTTACTCAAGCAGAAAAGAGGTTCGAGGAGGAAGAATATAACGAGAAAGGATTTAATTAGCTCTTCTGCCATGCGTAGGTTGTGAATATACTGAATTACTCATTTCATAAATCGCGACCCTACGTTTATTGTAACGATCAGCATGACGCAACATTAGCTAATACCCTGTTTTGCTAGTTAGTTTCTATCAATCTAGCGTTAGGTGACTTAAGTCCATGCCATTTTCTCCGTCTCTCGTGTTTCTCTTCATTTGTTCTCTCTTCTTTCTGTTTCATCTGCATAACGCTAGAAACCCAATTATTCAGACTAATGGTTGCTTGAATTTAAATTCTATAACAAATCCCGACCCGAGTGATATATAAGAGCTTTGACTCTTCTCTTCCTTAAGCTCTTTAACTTTTTAGAGGGACAAATTAAAGAAACCAGGAACTACTTATGTGCATTAGCACTTTCTCCAAAAGTTTGTTTCCAGAATAGTGTTGCCTTGTCACAGAACGCACTCTCCGAAGCAACTTTGCCTTTAGAGAGAGGAGAGCCTATTTGCGGCGCACAAGGAAATTTAACGGGGAGTGGGTGGCACGCGCTATCTGTGCTATTGGGGAATTCTTGGCCTAACTTCTTCCTTCCTATCTCTAACACAACGACAACAACCCTTCTAGCCTCCTTCCGTGTTCGTTTTGGTCTCCAAGAGAAAGAGGCGACGCTGGGAAAGAGAGGGAGGGGCTGGAAAGCCTCGCTGGAGACTCGCCGTGAAAAAAAAACCATAAAAGAGATACTAAGGATTCGGGCACCATTCAAGGAAACAAAAACATAGAATTGAACAAGAAGAGAAGAGGAGAGAAACCCTACCCACCACTGTTACAGTCATCGTCGGAGCTCGCCGGAAATTGAAGAACACAGTGAAGCATCCTTGAATTCGATCTCCATTGAATTGGGTTGCATGTTTGATATATGGACTGGGTTTTGTAGAGTAGAAGAAGAGAAAGAGTTTGGTGGTGGTCTCACCGTCTGGGTGGTCGGAATCGGGCGGAGAAGATGGATGCAGCAAAGAGAGAGGAGGAGGAGAGAGACAGACAGGTCAATGCCCAAAATGGGCTTTTGACCGAGGTCAACAGTCTCTTCCCTTTTATAGGGAAATGTACAACCAAGATTAAAAGGAGGAAAACAATCAACGGCCCAGACTTTAAAATGTTATTTCCTAATTTTAGAAAATTCTATTGATTCCCGAAACTTCGATATCGTAAAAATAGCTCGATTCTCTGAAAATTTATCCGAAGACAGCGATGAACTCGTCTCACCACGTACTTTGACACCGGGTCCTTAAAAGAGGAATATGACATTTCGAGAAAAACTCGAAAATACTCAGGAGTTAATTTAGAAATTAACCGGGCGCGGTTACTAACCTTCGGTAACTCAACGAACGCTCGGTAAATTTCTTCGGGACGTCTCAATAAAGTAGAATTCGAGCAAAGTTACAACTTCATTCAAGTAGAAGTAAATGCAGAAGAATGTGAGTAAGGTTCGGGATATATCACATACTAATGTGGTGACTTTTTCAAATAAGTTATATACAAGTGTACGTCTTTATAAACCAACTATATCGAGAAAGTAAAATTTTCAAAAATCTTGTCAAATAGAATGTGACTGGAATGGTGAAATACGGTTAGGGTTGAAAAATCATAAATATGTGGCGATACGAAGTCATAAATATGTGAAAGTAAAAATTCCACCGTCCGATGTAGACATGGTGATTAAATAGGTCTACTGAAAAAAATTCACCCTGTTTCGGATTCGTTAGACCCCCCCATCGAACCGGTCAACCTAAATTCAACATCATTTTTTACACGAAAAGCGGTTGACTGGCATCGTGCGAAACCCTATTTTTTTTTCGTTTTCGAACCTAAAACTCATATACATGAGATTTAGGAACGCATGAAAAAAAATTGTTAAATTGGCCCTCCGGTGGTTAGGCTCCCATTAGGAGCGCCTAAGCGTATTTAGAGTTGACAAGAAGCAAACGTTACCGAAAGTTTGTGATTTTTTAACCCTACATGTATTTCACTATTCCGGTCACATCTTATTTCATAAGATTTTTGAAAATATTGTTTCTTTAGTATAGTTGGTTCACAATGATGTACAAGTCATATAACCTATTAAACAAGTTATACCGCTTTAGTAGGTACGTGGCGATCTGAGGTCATAAATATGTGAAAATAAAAATTTCACCGTCAGATGTAGATATGGTGATTAAATAGGTCTATTGAAAAAAATCCACCATGTTTCGGATTCGTTAGACCTCCCATTGAACCGGTCAACCTAAATTCAACATCATTTTTTACACGAAAAGCTGTTGAATGGCATCGTGCGTAAACCCTTTTTTTTTTTTTTTTGGAACCTAAAACTCGCATTCATGAGATTTAGGAACGCATGAAAAAAATTGTTAAATTGGCCCTTCGGTGGTTAGGCTCCTCTTAAGAGCGCCTAAGCGTATTTAGAGTTGAATGTTTTTATCGGGAAGCAAACGTTACCGAAAGTTTGTAATTTTTTAACCCTATATGTATTTCACTATTCCGGTCACATCCTATTTCATAAGATTTTTGAAAATTTTGTCCTTCCAGTATAGTTGGATCACAATGATGTACAAGTCATATAACCTACTAAACAAGTTATACCGCTTTAGTAGGCATGTGGCGATCCGAGGTCTTAAATATGTGAAAATAAAAATTCCACCATTACATGTAGACATGGTGATTAAATAGGTCTACTTAAAAAAATTCACCATGTTTCGGATTCGTTAGACCCCCTATCGAACTGGTCAACCTAAATTCCACATTATTTTTTACATGAAAAGCGGTTGACTGGCATCGTGTGAAACCGTATTTTTTTTCATTTTCGAACCTAAAACTCGTACACATGAGATTTAGGAACTCATGAAAAAAAATTGTTAAATTGACCCTCCGATGGTTAGGCTCCCCTTAGGAGCGCCTAAGCGTATTTAGAGTTTACTGTTTTTATCGGGAAGCAAACGTTACTGAAAGTTTGTGATTATTTAACCCTATATGTATTTTACTATTCCGGTCACATCCTATTTCACAAGATTTTTGAAAATTTTGTCTTTTCAGTATAATTGGTTCACAATGATGTCCAAGTCAGATAACCTACTAAACAAGTTATACCACTTTAATAGGCGCGTGGCGATCCGAGCTTATAAATATGTGAAAATAAAAATTTCACCTTCAGATGTAGACATGGTGATTAAATAGGTCTACTGAAAAAAATTCACCCTGTTTCGGATTCATTAGACCCCCTATCGAACCGGTCAACCTAAATTCAACATTATTTTTTACATGAAAAGTGGTTGACTGGCATCGTGTGAAACCGTATTTTTTTTCGTTTTTGAACCTAAAACTCGTATACATGAGATTTAGGAACTCATGAAAAAAAATTGTTAAATTGACCCTCCGGTGGTTAGGCTCCCCTTAGGAGCGCCTAAACGTATTTAGAGTTGACTGTTTTTATCGGGAAGCAAACGTTACCGAAAGTTTGTGATTTTTTAACCCTATCTGTATTTCACTATCCTGGTCACATCCTATTTCACAAGATTTTTGAAAATTTTGTCTTTTCAGTATAGTTGGTTCACAATGATGTCCAAGTCATATAACCTACTAAACAAGTTATACCGCTTTAATAGGCACGTGGCGATCCGAGCTTATAAATATGTGAAAATAAAAATTTCACCTTCAAATGTAGACATGGTGATTAAATAGGTCTACTGAAAAAAATTCACCCTGTTTCGGATTCGTTATACCCCCCCCCATCGAACCGGTCAACCTAAATTCAACATCATTTTTTACACGAAAAGCGGTTGACTGGCATCGTTTCGGATTCGTTAGGCCACCCATCAAATTGGTTAATTTTAATTCAACCTTATTTTTTATACGAAACGTGACCGACATCGTGTGAGACCCCATTTTCCCTCAACCATTTTCTTGAAATGTTATATTCCTCTTTTAAGGCCCCGGTGTCAAAGTACGAAGCGACACGAGTTCACCGCTATATTCAGATTAATTTTTGAGCATCGAGCTATTTTTTACAATTTATAGAAGTTTCGAGAGAATCTTTTGAAATTAGAAAATACCATTTTGAAATTAGAAAAGTTGATTCGTTTCCAACTTTTAATTTTGGCCGTCGATTTCCCTATAAAAGGAAAGAGACTATTGACCTCGGTCAAAAGACCTATTTCGTAGAGTTGACCGGTTTCTCTCTCCTCCTCCTCCTCTCTCTCTCTCTCTCCGCCGCAGCCATCTTCTCCGCCGCACTCCGCCAGATTCCGGCCACCCCAGACAGAGAGACCACTACCAAACTCTTTCACTTCTTCTACTCTACAAAACCCAGTCCATATATCACATATGCAACCCAATTTAATTGAAATTAAATTCAAGGCTGCTTCACTGTGTTCTTCATTTTCCGACGAGCTCTGACGGCGACTATAACAGCGTTTGGTAGGGTTTCTCCTTCCTTCTCTTCTTCTTCTTCTTGTTTGGCCGGTATTTTTGAGATGTTGGCGTGCCAATTCTTCTAGGTTCAACGTAACCTTCTTGATATGCTATTGTGCGCTCTTTCTTTTGACTTCTGCTCCAAGAAACTGCTGGGGCCTTTTACCAAACCTAAGATTGCTCTTAGGATGCTTAAACAACGAAAATAAAAGTAAGATATTTGCTAAGGATCGCTCCTTAACAATGGGATGGACTGTTGCTCGTGATGAGGCTTTATGAAGTGGGGGTGGACTTTTTGCTCGGGACGAGGCTAGTGAGTGAAGCGGGATTTACTCGGGACGAGGCTTTGGTGGTGCTCCCTGGAGAGGCTTTTTGGTAGATTGGGTGCTCTTGGGGAGGCGTCCAATTTGCAGTGATGCAGAGTTTTGTTGAATTGTCGGGGGCATTCCCTCATTCGCTTAGAACCTCTTATATAGAGAATAGGTTTCGCGAATAACTTGCATACCAAGACAAATCTTCCACCAGTAATTACCAAATAAGAAATAAAGATATTTACTGAATTGAACCGCATGTATCGGTTCACGTATCAGACTAGATACGATGTCTAGGTAAATATATTTACCTCAAATATAATAATTCTTAAAGATCTTCTCGATGTCACCTTCTACACAGAGATATTGCTTTATGACTCTTCCAACTCGGACGTGCATGTATATCACCTTTATGCATTCAAGCGTAATTAAGGAATATGACCAAATATCATGCACGTATTAGGCTTCTCCTGAGAAACAAAGAATCAAGGATGATTAACTTCCTTCTTAGATAACACCGTATGTCTTCCTTAATCACAAAGTTAACAATACCTTCCTTACTAGCATGGCACACGTCTAAGACTCCTTGAATGCAAATCCTTCATTCTAACTCAATCTTTGTAACCAAGCAATCTTCCACTAATCACCGGATCCATGATATATCGATAATATCCTGGATTTACACCAAAATGGCTTGGTAGGCTCGATTTAGCTTTGATAGCGAATATCTCCAAAGATACTCGATCATATCCACGACGAACCACATAACTGGTTCGATATGCTACAAATGCAGGGGGTGTAAATTTACCCTCAAACACTTCTTCTTCAATTCTATATCTTTGTTTTGTTGAGTCGAGCCCGAATCCTTAATACCTCTTTTTTGCCTTTTCTGGATTTTTTCACGGCGAGTCTCCGACGAGGCTTTCCAGTGCCTCCATCTCCTTCCCGACGTCGCCTCCTTCTCCTGTAGACAAAAACGAAAACGAAAGGAGGCTAGAAGGGTTGTTGTCGTTGTGTTGGAGGAAACCCACATCGTCGGGAAGGAGATGGAGGCACTGGAAAAGTCAAGGAAGGGCCCACATCGTCGGCGGTGGTGTTTGGCGCCAAACCAAAAAAGTCATTATGAGGTCTGCATTGAAGATGGATGCACACCCATTCTCTTCCCTTTCTCCCCCTCACTCGCCTACAAACATCCTCCAAACGCCCAATTAACGTCTTTGATCCACGCGTCAAAATGGATGGTGGTTATTCCGGGTGCGCTGTATAATTTTCGTAGAGAGAGAGAGAGAGG
>NC_020491.1:4007017-4015826 GCF_000184155.1 Fragaria vesca subsp. vesca
TACTTCATTCCTCCTCAAGGCTTCAAGTCGCAGAACAACCTTTGAACCTTCTGCACCCACTTATGACCGCATATACAACCAAACATAAGGAGCTGCATATTCCTGTATATCAAAAATAGAATTCACAGTCAACATAAATGGCTGCTTATTCCTGTCAGCATAAGAAGCCTGCATACTCATGTATATCTATTTATGTTATGTTGTTATGTTTCTGGTTCTAGTAGTGTCATAGTGTCCCATCACTGTCTTAGGAATGCAGAAAATAGAATTGTATACACTAGACAACGCCCGGCCGCGTCCTGCTGCAGCCTATTTTTCTTTTGAATTCTAAACATAACAAATAATCCTCGTATGTATTTAGAGAAATTCATAACTAAAATAAAAATTACATACCAAGTATTTAGCCATCGCTTCATTAAATCCTAACTGAATTGACGTTGTCTAAACCTGTTGCTTAGGCTCCAAATAACCCCGAATATCGACTAACTTAATTATGCTTGTTACTACGTACAATAATCAATTGGATTGGTGATCTATGTTCTTCCTTCATGCATGTCTTTTACTGCGTAGATTCCATTATCATTAAGATTAAATCTGAAGTAGTGCACATACATGTTATTCATAACTTTTAACACCAGCTAATTTCACCAATCCACAAAATCCACTTCTGTAGTAATTTTAACACCAGCGAATAACCTACACTTCTGTAGTATTATCATTTTTTTTTATCATATTTGCTTCTCAATTCAAATAGTAAATCAGACCAAACATCTACATTCATGCTCCATGCAAGCCTTTCATTATTCCACTCATTTTAAGACAAGATACCCCTCTGAACCTCAAAATTTCTAGACCACAGTCTACTGCATGTACACATAACCAAAACTTCTATAGCTACTGACATAGAAGTTTTAAAGCTAAACTGATCAATCTATTGTAAAAGATGACTGACCAAAAAATAAGAACAAGAATGGAGCAAAAAGATCAATAGCTAGTCCTACAATTTGAAGAGTAAAGCTATTACTACAAATTTGAAGAGTTAACATATCACTTCAATTCACTTGATCCGCAAGAAAAAATAACGACAAACTTTCTATCATGAATTATATAAACTTTTTTGTTTTCTTTGAGAAACATGTCAACCCATCAGTCGTGAATGAAGATATAAAATTTGACAAATTGCTGAATATAGTATGACTATCATAAAGCACAAATTTAATGCAGTAGAAAAGCATGAAGCAGTTTGATAAAAAGATGCTTACGATTCCTGCAACCCTTTCTTTACTTGGTCATTGCTTTCTTCAAGTGCTCTGTAAGTCACAAAATTACACACATATCAGTAGACATAATTGTAAGGCCAAATGTTCCTGTTGTTTTGGCAGTCTCAAGAACACAAAACAGATTCTAATTCAAATAAAAAGCAACAAAGTCAAGAACTACCTAAATGAATAAATGATATCACGAATCACAATCTCCAAGGAGGATACCACTTTCCAGTAGATGGGGCTTGAATTTAAAGCCGATCGATTGCAACTGTTGAAAATAATCCACTGGTAAAGTCGGAAACAGTTTTAAGAATTCGTCTAGGGTTTCTTCCAAAGACTGAAAAAATATACACATATACATGTCAAAACCATTTCCGCAAATTCAAATCCAATTTACTTGAAAATATTAGGAAAAACGTACCTTAGCTGTCTCAACTGTCTCAACATATTCATTGAAATGGTGACAAACTGTTTTACAACAGTTTAGTAGACCACGATAGTTGTCTGGAAACTGGCCTGGAGTTACATGGTCTTTAAAATCTTTATAGTATTCCCACTTTTCAAATTTTCGTTCAACATCCAGATAAGTTTTTCTAAGAACAGTCTCCAAAGCACCATATAAAGGCGCTATAATAGCCAAATCCAACAGAAGGAAGGCTGTGTCCGCCTTGGAACCCACAGCCGGTTGGAAGTACAACTCAGCAAAGTTGCTTGAAAAATAAACATAAAAAATCAATGGAGAATAATCAGTATTAATTAAGCCAAATGTTAAACTTTCAATAACCCTACAAATACCCCTACATCAAAAACTCTTACACCAAACACAATTTGATATGTGAAGGATAAAATAGACAAACTATAAATCAAAAAATCTCTCAATTTGTCAAAAAAAAAATCCAAAAATCTCTCAAACTGCTGCAACTGACGACCAAATTTTAGGAAGAGAAGAGGAGTTGCCAACTCCCACTCAAAATCAGTTTTTTTTCAGTATCTTTTAAATCTATTAAAACCGTGCAGAATACTTAAAATTTATGTATAATACTATAACAATTTTTTGATCAAGAGAATTAACTACAATGCAAAAAAGAATAATATACTTACTCCTCAGTCTCGCAATACTCAATGCTATCTAGAAAATACTCAAGCTCAGCACTTTCTTCATATCCAGGAACTGCCTTATAATTTTCAAGAACTTTCTCTCTTATTACAGCCTCGAGTGAGCGCCAGAGATCATTGTGCCCAGCATGGATTTGGATAGTGGTTACAGAACCCACTATTTTACAATCCTCCACCCTGAAGTAACCAGTTTTTTTTGTGTTGCTTGATGGATCTGCTGATAATTTAGTATGATTATAACAAATTATAATCATATCCCTTCAAAAAAAAAATGAAATTCATTAGAAATATAACAAAATAAATCAGGTTAATTCAGTTCAAGTTTTCCTCAGTTTTTAATTCAGTAAGATTAGAAAAGAACCAACAGTTTATTATACTTCGATGACCTAGAGTTGTGGTTATTCAATAAAAATGCTCATCAGTCATACGCTGGGTTGGAAATCAATACCCTCTTTGGAAGCCAAAGACTAAGCCTATTGTGTTTTTGGCTCATTGATACAATCTGGAGAGTTAGGATTCAGTAGGCAAATCCAAGTCTAGAATGGAAAGAGGACAGTGCTGTAGCTTTTCTATAAGTTCTAGGAAAGTTAGTCTTTCAAGTTTCTATACTTTTTAGTCTTATCAATAATTGAAGAGAAGAAAGGGATTCAAATTCCGCATCTTAAATGAACCGGGCAGACTAGAATTCGCCGTATTCTATGAAATACGATAGTATGGTAGAAAGATTCAGATATTTCTTTCTACCATACAATCTACTATTGTTATTGTAGTGTATATTTGTAGTGTATATATTAAAATTTTTAATAGACATATGTCTATTAGGTTTAGGGTCCTAAACCATGTTGTATCAGCAGCCCCTATTCACTATAAATAGGAGCTGCAGGGGATTTTCTAAGGGTAAGATAGAGAGCACAGAAAACCGAGAGCAAAGGGTGATAGAGAGATCTAGCAAAGAGTTGGGGATTAGCATAGGGATTTCAAGTTGTTATTCTCCATAGTGCTAGTGATTCTCTCAAGCGAGATCACAAAGTGGACGTAGGCCAGGGTTTTGGCTAAGCCACTATAAAATTAAATTGCTGTGTGATGTGTTTCTATCTTCAAGTTCATCTATCTACTTTGCTTAAGTCATAAAGTACTAATAAAGACAAGAAAAGATCCTAGGGCGCTAACCACAATAAAGCCCAACCCTTTTTGGTCCAAAGGAAAGTCTACTTGGTAGTTTAAGGGTCTTGCCAAGTTTATTTTCAATAATGAAAAGAATAATTATGAGTCTAGTGTTTTTAAGAGTCTTTGGTGTCTTTATTTCTATTTAGGGTATTTTACACCAACGGTGTCTGAACACTTCAGGGTCTGTTAAAATGGTACCTATGGTTCCTGGACTCTTAGGTATTAATATGGTTCCTGGACTCTTATTTTCATTTCAAAATCATACCTATGTCAAACTTCCGTCACAGTCCTGTTAAATCGAGCATGTGCGACTCACGTGAGTCACTAAGCGATTCCAAAATGACACATTTTCCTTGAATTTGATCTTTAATTATTTTTAATAGAGAAAGATACCTAATTACCTTTTATTATTAGGGAAAATGCCCATTTGCACAAAAACAGCAAAACTAGAACCCAATTCAATGAAAATCTAACTCATAAGCCCATTCCAATGAAAATCTAACTCATAAGCCCATTCCAATGAAACTTGAGTAAAAGACAAAATTACCCTCACTTCTATTCAACTAACCCTCTCTCCTTTCCTAGTTTCCCGATCTGAATTCTTCTTCTTCTTCTTTTCTACCTCTTTCTCTCTCTTGTTGCATAGATGCCTTCTCAAGTCCTCAACGACGATGCTGCTGCCTCGGAAGACAAGAATTGCCGGAATACTCTACAGATCCCCGGCGTCTCATTCCTTCCTGGAGACCGAGGCCTCTTCACTAGTTGGCGGTCGCCGCTCGCAGCTCGTCGCTCGTCGGTGGCCGCTATCTCTCAGCGCTCATCGGTCCCCGCTCGTCTCTCGACGCTTAGTGCTTGTCGGTCGCCTCTCGACGCTCGGCACTCGGTGCTCGTCAGTCTCCGTTCGGCGCTCGTCGCTTGTCTAAGCCCAGTCGATGTCTCGCCTGAAGCTAGCCGATGAAGATCAAGACGTGTAGCGCTTATATACTCCAGCGGTCTCAAATTAATCACCTCTCATCTCTCTTTCTTCGATCGCCAACCTCAGATCGATCACGGCCAGCAAATCACCAGGGAAGCTTGGATTGGTGTTAACTTGTATTCTCATTTTGACTTCACTGTTATTTATCAATACTTTCATTGAAATTAAAGTCAATATTTACCTTCTTATTCTTCTTCTAGCTTCTTCTTTTCTCTGTGTTTTGACTGATAATTGAGGGGTAGTAATTGATTACTGAGGATTAGTAACTTGATTATTGAATGCCAATAATGATTACCGGATGTTTGTAATTGATTACTGGGGTCAGTAACCAAGTTACTGCAGTAACTGATTATTAGGTGTCAGTAACCAAGTGATTAGGGTTAGTACCCGATTATTGGGGGTCAGTAACCGAGTCACCGGTGATCGGAATCCCGCGACGAGAGGAATCTGGCGACGAGAGAAATCCGGCGGCCGGCGATCGGAGTCCAGTGAGATTCCGGCTAAGTATTCTCTTTTCCATTTTCTCTATCTATACATGTTTAAAGAATGGGGGCAAAATAGTCTTAAAATAATATGGTTTGTTAAGACTTTAGAAAAGATTTGTGTATTTGGGCATAAAAAAAGTTACCTTATATTAGAATGGGCTAATGAAAAAGATTGTCATGGGGAATGAGAGGTTTAAATTAGTACTAAATGGGCATTTTCCCTTATTATTAATTTTTTCTTATGCCTTACATGAGTCCATCTCTCGTCTTCTCCCTCTACAGTCTAGACCTTAACTCCTTTCTTCCCCCATTAAAGCAGCTCAATCCATTAATTATCCTATCAATAACCTCACCTAGAATTCAGCACACGTAACTTATCTCCATCATTCCTAAACTTCCACTGAGTTTACTATCCCCCTTACAAAGATTCGAAGAAAAAAGAGAAATAGATGGCAATTCCACGTTCAAGAATGAATTTAGATTGGAATTGAAATCGAAACTGGGATTGTGCAAAATCCCGAGCAATGAGATCTGAGAAGCCACCAATCAAATTATACATATCAACCCAATTAAACCAAAAATGACCAGATCGAAGGAGGAGAATAGAGAAAATGAGTAGCTTCAATTTGATGGAGGAATATTTTAATTCTTTCTATCCCTTACAAATTGGAAACAAAAAAGACAAAAAGAAATCCAGAATTGGAAGAATAAGGAGGAGAAGAACAAGATGTAAAATGGAATGCAGTTAGTAGAGTTTTATTATTTATGGGAGAGAGCAATTGGTTTGTTTTCTATTTGGAAGAGAAATGGAGTTAGAGATCAATCAGGTTAGGTTTGATTCAAAAGCAGAAGTCGTTTTTGCCCTCATGTTTCTGCCTCATATGCATCCTAGGTGAAAAACTTAACGAAGCCATGACAGAAATTTGACATAGGTACCACAATGAAATGAAAATAAGGGTCCATGTACCATTTTAACAGTCCTTGAAGAGTTCAGACACCGTTGAAGGAAAAAACCCTTCTATTTAGTTCTATGTAAGAGTCTTATTATTAATAAGTTATATTAGTCTTATGGTATTTTAGGAGTCCAAGGCTTTCTAATGTAATCCGAAGATCAGATTAGAATGAATTATGAGTTTATCTTATTGAAGGCTTGGCCTTGTATCCTCTCCCATAACCTCCCTCATTTTATTTCTCCCTTATACAGCTAAGAAACTCTTGTTTCTTCGAAAACCCTTCAGTTTTCTTATTCTCTCAACATTCTCAGGCCCACCCAATTCACTCTCTCACCATTGTCCCTCCATGCATCATCTTTCTGTTTAAACCGCTTCATGGTGGATAATTTTTGTAATGATTTCTGAAATTATCAACAGTCTTAAAGATGAAAGTTGGTTTTTCCCTTGCATATATTATATAATTTAGAACCGAAATAAACTGTACCTAATCAGCTGTTGTCTAACTGGATCTAGTCGCCCTTTAACCAACTTTGGTTCCCCTAACATATTTAAATGCGCCTCTAATAATACTTCTTGATCTGGTGCTGGTTCCAAGTTGACCCTTTGTGACGTCTGGATAGCTAGAGGAATATCAACCCAAAACAGCCCAATATTTTGACATTCGTATACGGGTACCAACTCAGCATCACCTGACACAATAAAATATATAATTATGTTGCAGTAATAATATAATATCCCTAGAATGCTATCATCACTAGAGTCATATATCACATATCTTCATATATTTATATACAGAACTATCTCTATGATCCTATACATATAAATATGGGTAAGCATTCTGATTTAAATGCACTATCGACTACATCTATAACGCATATCACCTTTAAGCAATTAGACAAACTCTAAGCAAAATCTTGAACTCAAATGCAATTAGACAAAATCTAAGCAAACTGCATTCACAACAAAACAAAATCAAACCAAATGATACCGGTTTTCCATTTATGGTTATGTAATCTGAAGCCTGTACACAAAACTAAGGTCTGTACACATAACTAAGGCCTGTACACAAAATTAAAACCCTGTGGTCCATATGACCTGTTACCCGTCAGATTCAAAGGTAAAAAAATGATATCAAACTGCATCACATTCAGAACTGTGTCAGTTTGAGTGTTTGACTGCCTTTCACTGATTCAAATGGTAACAGAGCGAACCCAGGAAGTAAAGACAACAAACATATTTTCAAACTAGCGCAACCTTAAATTTGGATCAAAACCACAAACTATGATCCATTAACCATGTTTAACAGTATGTGACACGAGAAACATGAATCAAGGTAAAAACAATAAGAAATCTGGAGCTTCTGCAACGAAGAACCAAAATGAGTATCGACAATGAGAAAGAAAATTAGGGGTGTACAATGGGGCTGGTTGTAGTGTATTGGGGGAAAATGAATTTAGCTAACTACTAGGACAAATTATACAGAAGCTAAAGTGAACCAAACTAGCCAACCACATCAAAAGTGTGAAAAGGACACAAAAGAAATGGACCATCACAAGGAGCAAACTTAAAATATTAAGGTTACTATTAACTTAAAGCCAGACGCATTATTAATGTCAATTTTGAACTAATCAGTATATAGCAAAGAATCATTAGGCCATTCCCATCTACAAATTGATTAAACCACAAATTGATTAAACCATCAATCAATCACAATCACATATATGAAGAACAAAGGCATCCAAGATCATGCAAGGCATCAAACATTATAAAATTCCGAACATCAAAACCATTTAACTAGTAGCAGAGTATGTTACTGTGTATAAAATCATCCATCAAACCACAAAGCATAATCCACATCCTGTTCAAAAGACCGACCTAAATATCACCGACTTAAAATTCCAAAGATAATACATCAAACCCCACTCAAATTCATAACCATTCTTGTTTTCTTGAAACAAAAGATGCTGACCCACAAAGCAACCCACACACACCAAGGTGCGTTGGGAAAACCCATACTTGAAAAAGGGAACCAACATTCATAGAACCCCGGACTCTAAAACGACACAGCAGATAGTAAAAATAGACCGAAATTTTAGAAATGAACATATTACCCACAGAGACAGATTTAACTCTTTTAGGACACTCCCTTGCAAAATGACCAGATTCACCACACTGATAGCAGCCGCCAGAAGCACCGCCGCCTCCACCGCCACCAGAGTACCTCCCACCGCCTCCACCGCCTCCGTAGCCACCTCCGGATCCCCTTCCCTGGACGGGACCATCCTCCGGACCGATGACATCAACGGCCTTGGAGCGGCCGTGGTTGTCGGTCCTGATCTGGAACTCGACCGACTCACCGTAGCCGAGAGTGCGGAAGCCTGCGGTTCGGATCGAGGACTGGTGGAAGGAGAGATCTTCGCCGCCGTTCTCCGGGGTGATGAAGTCGAACCCCTTCTGGTCATTGAACCACTTCACCTTTCCGGTCAACCGGTCACTCATCCTCACAGCCCTTTTGAAAAATCTGAAACCCTGAAACGAAAAAGAACAAACCCACACCCCACACCCCACACCGATTCCAATCTCTCTTCTCTCTCTAAAGCACAGTATGCTTATTTCGCTTTAGAAATAACTTGGTGACCAACTAGATATTTATGGGTGACAAATAAAAGATAGAAGTGTCGATAATAATTAGGGAAAATATCATAATACCTAAATATTTGAAAACTAAATCTCATTCTAATTGATTTTTTTCCCTTAACTCATTCTAATGATTCTTATTAAAAAAACAAATATACCCTTATTTCATATAACCAACCATCTCTCTCTCACACCCGATCTCTCTCTCTC
>NC_020491.1:4015846-4062904 GCF_000184155.1 Fragaria vesca subsp. vesca
CTCTCTCTCTCTCTCTCTCTCTCTCTCTCTCTCTCTCTCTCTCTCTCTCTCTCTCTCTCGCGATCTAAGACGCGCCGACGAGGGGGACGACGACCGCCGATGAGAAGGACGACGACCGCCGACGAGGAGGACGACCGCATCGAGCATCCAGAGATCTCTTCCGAATGGGGGGCCACTAACAACGGCGATCACCTTCACCGCCTCCTGCTTCTCCTCAGCTCCCTTGTCCCCGATCTCTGCGATCCTCTAGTACTTCGTCATTAGAGCTCGCCGATCTCCGCCTCAAGATCCTTGTCCTCTGGATCGGATCTGACTTCGTCCTCTCTCCCTCTCATCCGGTCATCCGATATGACTTCGTCGTCAGAGCTTGCTGATCACCTTCACCGCCTCAAGATCCTTCGTCGGAGATCGTCGGGTCGGATATGGGAGGGAAGTGATGGTGGTGGCTCCGGTAGGGTTTCATAGATGAATTTTTCTTTTTTTTCTCTGAAAAAAAAAGGTTATTAGGTGGTAAAATTTTGATTACTGGAGGGTAATAAATTTCTTATGGCTTTGGAAGCTATTCGTTGGTGTGAGGGTGAGGACATCTTTCTTATCTTTCTTCTGCCGTCTTTGTTTTTTTGTGTTTTAACTAATTTCTAAGGGTCAGTAACTAATTTTTGGGGTCAGTAATTGATTACTGGGGGTTAATAACTTGATTATTAGGGGCCAATAACTAATTACTACGGGTCAGTAATTGATTACTAGAGGTCAGTAACTCGTTACTGGGGGTCAGTAATTCGATTATTAGGGGTCAGTAACTGATTACTAGGAGTCAGTAACTGATTACTGAGGGTCAGTAACTGATTACTACAGGTCAGTAACTCATTACTGGGGGTCAGTAATTCGATTATTAGGGGTCAGTAATTGATTACTGGGGGTCAGTAACTAAGTGATCGGAGAAAATCCGGCGACTGAAGTATGACGACCGAGTTACTAGTGATTCCGGTGACAGCCGGAGAAAATCCGGTGACCGGAGTCCGGCGGCTGATGACCGGAGTCCGGTGGCTGGTGACCGGAGTCCGACGGTCGGTGACCGGAGACCAATGAGAAACCGGCAAAGTCTTCTCACTCTCACTTTCTCTCTCCTTATGCATGTGAGGGTAAAATTGTCTTAGAAATATACAAAAATTATTTTTTATTATGACTTTAATAAATATTTGTGTATATGGGCACAAATAAGAACACATTGTATTGAAATGGGCTCATGTCTATTAAATTCATTAAAATAGGCAATAAGGGGTTTAAATTAGTGCTAAATAGGTATTTTCCCTAATAATGATAAATAAACATATTAAATACCCATAACTCTCATGTTATGTCCTTAAATTATAACCAAGCCTTTTAAAATGGACACGTGTCTCATGTTTATTAGTTGTGGTCACTTTAAGATGACAAGGGCTTATGGATGGTAAATATGGGTAGGATAGGGTAGGGTCAGGGGATCAAAATACCATACCCGTACCATTTTTCATTCGTCATTCCCGGACCAGCCTCATTCCCCATAATTAGATAATGGGGATTCCATGTCCCCGTCCCCGTCCCTGTCCCATTTAGGGATTACGTTCTCATACCCGTCCCGATCCTCGTTAACAATTATGTAATAATTAATTTTTTTAAAATAATTACGAAATATAGAAATATGAAAATAAAATCAAATACATATATAAATAAGTTTCATGATTCAATCCAACAAAAACGAATATAAGTCTCGATTAAAAAGAACTTTCTATGAATATTAATTAAGAGAATCATAGTAAAAAAATATTACAAAAGATTTTACATAAATATCTATTTATAAATAATATATATTAAAATATATATATATATATAATAAATTGTATGTAATAATATTTCCATCCTAAATAGGTGGGGATATGGACAAATAACCAAATATCATACCCGCCCTATACCCGATTCAAAAATCCGAATACTGAGAATATTCATACCCGTTACCCGTTTATCCTCGTATATCTACCTCGTTCGGGACGAATACCAGTGGGTACCCTACCCAGTGAGGATTATTACCATCCCTATAAGGGCTTGTCACCGAAGTCGGGTTCTTTGGCCTTGAGGGTTTGAAAATCTCTTAAAAGGGTATGGCTACCAAGTTAGCCCCAACTGAGGGTCCCCTAGGAAAAAAAAACGTTCTGTTTCTATGAGAAGATGATATTATTACAAGCAAACTGTTGTTCCTAATCAAAATGGTAGTAGAAAGTAGTAACTAGAACGAGGCTAGAAGATCAAACTAACCATAATAAATATAGGGAACTGAAATTTATACTTCTAATTTACAATCCACACTCTCACTTTCCTCTTTTAGTAATTTAAATCTTGTTACTCAAAAAAGAAAGGTGGAAGTGTAGATTGTAAAACAAGGAGAGTAAATTTCACCTCCCTAAATATAAGACGATGCAGGCTAGGAGAAATAGAATAGCTTCTCGTTTTGTGTCTGTAGCGCGTTTGAACCGTGGTTTTTCTTAGGCTTAGTCTAAAGCTTTAACTTAGTTTACTTCCATAGTCTAAATCTGGAAGACTGGAACATATTTACTAAATCTTTCTCTGGGGATTGGAGGAATATACTGATCTTTGAACGTTAAGCTTAACTTTCAAGTCAAGTAGCTATCGCCATAGCTACATAACTATGAAAGTTATCTTCCGATGCTTGGCAAGTGCCTTACACTGCAGGGAGTATTGAACAGGTTGTCTCGTTCTTCATATGCGAAGTTTACTGTTCTTGTTATTGACACTCGCCAAAAGTATTACACTCCAAAATAGTCCACCTCATATGTATATTAGGCTGTCTAACTAATGAACAGCCACAAAATGCCATGGAACCATGAATTTAGAATTCAGTTGGTTGCTAGATTTATGTGGTTCCTCTCTGCCCTTCTCTATACTACCAAGGCTACTAGGCTTGACACAGTACGCTATAACGTCCCCAACCTGGTAAAGAAAGTTTTCATTTGAGTAGTGGAAGATTGACTTCCATTGAGGGTGTTGAGGAATAAAAGTTGGTAAAGGGTTAAGAAGGAATTCGCACGGAGAGGTCCATGTGAATTAAGATTTATTCGCTGAAGATTATCCGCTAAACCTGTGAAACGAATAAAATGGTTAAGGGATTGCTTCGGACAATCGCCCTCCGACGCTTAAGTTAGACATTTTAGCGGATAGTTTGTAACTCAAAAAGGGGGAATCAGTTGGTTACATTTGTTTGTGAGGCTAGGTGCTTATTTATAGAGGTTGAGCGAGGCAGATTATCTTCATGGCTGCTGACAGCCTGGCACGGAAGGAATCTTCCAGAGGCACGCATCGGATCAAGCCGCACACGCATGTCCATGTGTCTAATCGAAATGCGCTCTGGGTCAGGTTGTTGTTGTGAGAACGCACGTGCAAGGCTAATGAGAGCGCTTGACATTGGTTCCCTCAACAAGTCCCCCAAATCCCCAAGTAAGGATATTGAAATCCCTAATGAGTTTAAGCAAAGATGTTTATAGAAAGCGCTCGTACATTTAGCGTTCAAATGCATTCGAACGAGTTTTGTGTATAAACCCTTCCGGAGTCCCCCAACTCTCTAAGCGAGGAATTGTCCTGCCTTGGTAACACGCATCATGCGAATCAAAGAGTTAAAAAGACTTTGTATTGTGCGGACATCTGTGTGTCCGTGCGTATTTTTCATGGGTGATGGGGAGCGACCCTATCTGACCGTTCGCGATGGGTATAATCTTTTACCCGCAGGTGTCATGTTTATCTCATTTTATGTGCTTTGTTATATTCTGTGCTAGCAAACGTTATTATGAGCGGACAAGCTGGGAAGTGATTTTTGACCCGTAGGTGTCACTTTTATTCCCAGGTGTTATGTCGCTACGTTGTTCATAGCCTTGGCTGTATGCAGCTTGACGATTTTGTATTTTGTCCGCACGTGGGGCACGTGTGGCCTTTTGGTTTGTTCACGAAACGGCATAAAGTCATGCTAGCGCACGTTTTCGATTGTGGGTTTGAAGTTTTAATTTCAGGCTTTCGAACCGTTTTGCATCGTGATCTGTAACTTGATGTAATTAAGATCTAACGGTTGTGATCGTGTCTGATGGACGGCCCTGATCTGCTTGCGCTAGTATATAAGTCACACTTCGTCCTTCAGTAGAATTTCTTTTGCATTCTAACTATGTGAAGGAGTTTTACGAACATAGGCAGAAGAGAACTCGCTTAGGCATAAGAAAATTCGCTCTTATGTTTGTGTATTCCTTGAGAAGGATCTTTGCATATCTAACCTGTAAGTGTTATTCCTCCTTCGTATTTTGATTTTAAAGTGACTTCTCTAGAAAATTGTTTTTGGATTGTTCTGGGTTGTTCTGACCGATTAGGAATTTAGGCATAAATATTGTTGTATGCGACGATTGTTGCATTCGTTGTGCTGGGTTGTCCTAGAATAGTCGAAAGATATGTTCTTTAGGCCTTGATTTCGATGTTTTATGTTTCCAGATTTGGAATCTAGGTTTGTGTTCATCGTGTTCTTGATGTGTTCTTGATGAACTTTTGAACTTCTTCTTGGAGGGCATTGTTAGATCCAAAACTGATAGACATTTGTTTTGTCTAGGTGTTTAAAGAATGGCAGCGAAGCCAATTAATTTGTCGAGCGATAGCGAGTGGTCATGAGAGTGATTATGGGAGTTCCAATGTTAGGAATAGATCCCGATCATCTTTTATAGATGTTGAATATTGTACTAGACAGTTTAATGTAACTCCTCGTGAATGTTGGGAAAAATATTGTCGAACGAATGCTTCGTCGAGCGATCCTCGTGTTCCGCTCGATTTTCAATCTTTGGCTCAATGGATTCCGTCAGATGATGACGAAGAAGCTATTTGCCCGGATGCTGGTTTGTATAGGGCTGACTAGGAAGCTTTGGTCCCACCACCTATGACAACATTGGATTACTTTTTGACCCAACCTAAAAATAAACAGCTTGTGTTTTCATCTAGTAGGAAAATGACGAGAGGCAAGAGAACATCTGAGGATCAGGTTTCCCAGTCGCATGATACCAATCCCAGCGGACATAAACTTCCTTACCACAATCGCTCGGAACAGGATTATATGGGGACCATCATATACCAGGGTAAGGAGAATAATGTCTCTTACCCACTCAGCTCGTTCACTCGGGACGAGTTGACTTGGATTAAAGGGAACTATCATATTCCTGATGTTATTCCCTGCAATATTCTTTTGGAAGAAGATGGCCCCCCCCCTATGGACCGACCTTTCCACTGCACCCTGTCATGCATTTCTTAATTTACGGATTAGGAGTTCGGCTGGGGCAGATGGCTCCAATGATGCTGAAGTGCATCTTGGTGACATGCCTCATCTGGGAGATCTGTGGGCTTGGCATCCATCTATTGCCTGCTACCTTTTGCTGTGGCGTCCCACGATTGTCGATCATGCAGACACTAAAGGGATGATAGCAGACACATTGATCTAAAAGTTAGTTATGGATTACACATTTACCTAATTTTTTACTTTTCAGATTCGGAAAAAAAACCAATATATATTATAAAGATACTAAAATAAATAAGTTAAATGGTTAGTAGGGTTGGTTAAGGTGGTAGCCTTGTACCAACCTAAGCAAGGTTCGAATCCCCGCGATAACAAAATTGTTCAATTTTGTGCTTTGACTTTAGAGTCAAACATTTCGGCTTGGTCTTTGGAGACCACGTGCAGAGGCAGAGTCAAACATTTCGGCTTTGACTTTGGAGACCACGTGCGGAGGCAAGGGGCGGGAAATAATTTTAGGTAGGATTTGAAACTATCTCCTGGGTTTCGAAAATATCACGATATATCAGCGAAATATCGAGATTTTTGGGTGAAAAATTCTGGGAAGAGAAAGATATATCGGTAGGTGAAAAAAACAAAAATTTCGGCGAAATATCGCCAAAACTTTCGATTTTTTCTTCCTTGGTTCAAACTTCTTTAAGGCTGATTCATTCTCTTCTAAGCTTGTTTGAACAAAAAATCTTATCCACCAGGACGAGCTTCGCAATTTGGCCTATGAAAATCATTGTCAAGGTCAAGTTTAGATCTTCACATTCTATATATTAAAACAATAAGGGGAAAAACATTGTTCACTACTGTTTATAACTTTGGTGAATTGTGTTTTTGCCCCAAGTTGTTGAATGGTAGTTTTTGCCCTTTAATGCGATTTATTTACGAATCTACCATTATACTGACCAAAAAAACTGTGTTACCCCGTTGTACACTCCTCTTATTGTTTTAGTATATAAGAACCCAAAAAGAACCTTAAACCCCTAAAATCAAGAAACTCAAACAATGAGAAGAGGAAAAAGGAATCAATAACCAACCCGACAACCTTCGTCGATGGGTGAGAGCAGAAAGGCACATATAGCTAGCGGCGAAACTTATTGTCGGCACCGGCGACGTTGATAAAGGGCGACGTGTCGAACTTCGACCGAGATTGTAGAGGAGAGAAAGCACTTTGGTAATTCAAAAACATTATTCACGACCCCTTATTTCCATTAAATAAAAAGCAGAATATTACTAGGACCTCCCCCTCTATGAAGTATTTCATACCATACAGTTTCGTAAGAGATACCACCCGCGCGTTGCTACAGGCTATGATTTCTTGATGATGAACAATATTCAATCCCCATCTCACGTCTCCCATGCCACCACCTTTTCTAAATCTACCGCTGATTCCCCCGCTTTCCCCTATTTTTCCACAAGCACATCCATCTTCCCTAAATCCACCACCATCATGGCCTCCATACCTACAAAATCCACCGCTCACCACCAATTCTACCACCTCATATTCCGCCACCTGCACAAAATTCACCATCAAACCCATAGCCTCTACCATCCTTTTTTAATTCCACCACCATACCATGGCCTTCCCCTTGCCAAAACTCATCATGGACACCTGACCCCATGCCCATAACGAAATAAAAAATGAAAAATGACATGAAAGAAGTAACAAAATTTTCAAGGACACAAACGTCTTTCTGATCAGAACAATCACATTTGTAAATAAATTTGCATTAAGGGGTAGCATAGTCTTTTTGGTTAGTATAATAGCAGATTCGTAAATAAATTACATTAAAGGGCAAAAACGATCATTCACCAACTGAGGGCAACAACACTCGTGTTTCTATGAGTGGGTGATTGGTTTTTAATCTGACTTCATCATCCCTTGTCTACTGTAAAATATCTATCCTCTTTCCTTTTTCGTTCATCCCTTATCTATTAGTTCGATTTTGTGTCGCTTGAATTTCCATTCTGGGTTTTTGTTTGAATTCATATTTCGATTATAATCGTAGGTTTTATTATGTTTATTACAACTCTATGGGTTAATGATCGAGCATCAGTTACTGTGATCATGTAATATCTGCCATTGTACAAACCTACGACAACAAAAACTATGAAAGTAACAAAATTTTCAAGGACACAAACGTCTTTTTAATCAGAATAATGACACATTTATAAATAAATTTGCATTAAGAGGTAGCACAGTCTTTTTGGTCAGTATAACAGCAGATTCATAAAGAAATTGCATTAAAAGGCAAAAACGACCATTCATCAACTGAGAGCTAAAACACAATTCACCTGAACTTGAGGCAAAAACACAATTCACCAAAGTTATGAACAGTAGTGAACAATGTTTATCCCCTTCTTGTTTCAGTATATAGAATGTGCCATTGTTCTGATCAAAAAAACGTTTGTGTCCTTGAAAATTTTGTTACTTCTTTCATGTCATTTTTCATTTTTTTACTTGGTTGTGGGCATGGTGTCAGAGGTGTCCTTGGTGGGTTTTGACAAGGGGAAAGCCATGATATGATGGTAGAATTAAAAAAGGATGGTAGAGGCTATGGGGTTGATGGTGAATTTTATGCATGTGGTGGAATAGGAGGTGGTAGAATTGGAGGTGAGCAATGGATTTTGCAGGCATAGAGGCCATGATGTTGGTGATGAATTTGGGGAAGATGGATGTGTTTGTGGTAAAATACGAGAAGGCGGGGGAATTGGAGGTAGATTTAGAAAAGGTGGTGGCATGGGAGGCATGAGATGGGGATTGAATATTGTTCATCATTAAAAAATCCTAGCCTGCAACAACACGCGGGTGGTATCCCGTGTATAATAGAAAGGTAAGAGTTCCCACAAACTGATATAGAACAGCTTGCGCAAACATCTTGCGCAAACATTTAAGACACAGCTTGCTAGGAAGACAAAGAAAACAAACTCAAAGCAACAGCTTTGAATCTGCAACGCCATAGCTTTGTTCCTGCATATTTTCTTTCAGCATTACGATTATTTTACTTTCTATGTTTTCGTTAGGACTTAAGTTTTATTCAGAATAAAGGATTCCTAGACTTAGTCAGGAATTAGTTCCTAGTTCTAGTATGAATAGGTTTATTTCTATGCCTATAGAAGGCCGTTGCTAGATTGTATTTTCATTCAAGTTATCAATAAGAAAACCCAAAAAAATTAGAGTAGAAACTCTTGTGTTTTAGGCTTGTGCCTGTGTTTCGCTAGTGGATTCTAGCTTATCCCTTCAAGGTTTCAACGCTTGACGAAACCTTATTTCTATTGTGATTTACGCTTCCGTATCATTTGGTATCCAGAGCGAGGATTCACCCACTCAATGGGAGACGATTCAAGGGATGAAATCACCATCACCAACTTCGCCGACGTTGGTCGTGCGACTAAAGACATTCAAAAGGATTTACGGGATCATTCAAAACTTGTACCTAACCAGTTCGAAATCTTCTGACAGTAGACACAAGATTTTGTGAGAGAATCTGTGCAAGATGCAACGAAGGAACTTTGACAGTTAATTATGCAGACGAACATAAATCAAACAGGAGATGCTCATCACACCAACGGATTTGCCGGAGGTTGTGGATATCGCCGAGAACAACGCTACATGGGAATTGATGATCAATGTGTTATGGGATTCGCCCGTAGAGGTGGCCATCAACAAGGAGATCGACGTATCGGAAGATTTGAACGTGACCAAGACTTTGAAAAAACCGCACAACGAGAACTCATTGAATTTGCCAACTTTAATGAAAGGGAACCTACTTATCTACGACGTCAAGGAGGCGAAGACTTTAAGAATAAGGTTGATATCCCTAACTTTACTGGAAATTTAAAAATTGACGAGCTCTTAGATTGGCTTATGGAAGTTGAGAGGTTCTTTGAGCTTATGGGAATCACTGCAAACAAGCGTGTGAAGTATGCAGCCTATAAACTAAATGGTATTGCAAGGCTTTGGTGGCAGCAAGTACAAGAAGAGCGATTCGAGTTAGGCTTGGCTCCAATTGTAACCTGAGACGTTATGAAGATGCTCTTGGAAGAAAGATTTATGCCTAGTGATTATGAATATACATTATTTGAGCAGTACCAAGAGATTTCTTAAGAGAACAGATCAGTACAGGACTTCACAACTGATTTCTATCGGCTTGCAGAACGAAACAAATTGAAAGAGACTAAAGCTCAACAAGTTGCAAGATATATACGGGGATTAAATCCTCAAATTCAGGACAAAATTGGGTTACTTACGTTCAAGGATGTTGGAGAAGCTCACAAGATGGCCTTGAAAGCTGAAAAGCTTGCAAAAAGCACCATTGCAACAACAAGCAATCGACGGAGCTGAAATGACACAACAACTTTCACCATAACCAAAAAAAGCATTACAACCAAGCCTCTTAGTATTTCCAGCAAACCCATAGAGGGTGGCAGCAAGGTTAGCAGTTAGACCAAAATGTATTCTCAAAGCAACACACGTAACTCAGACTCGTACACTAGGCCTCGTTTGGATGTATGTTTTAAATGCAACAAACCAGGGCACATCTCCAGTAAATGTCCCCGACAGCAAACTGAAAAGACTGAAAAGACTGAAAAGTACCTTCATAAAAGGAGATGATGAACAACACGAAGAATAAGAAGAAGACGAGGTGGAGGAAGAAGCAGAAGAACATTCTAGAGATGACAGAGAGTACAATTTAGTTACTCAACGGCTGTTGTGTTCAACAAAACAAGAAAACCAGCGACATAGTATCTTTCGGAGTACCTGCACTATGAAAGAAAAGCTTATGTCATTGATAATAGACAGTGGAAGTTGTGAGAACTTCGTCTCCAAGAAAGTGGTGGAACACTTCAATGTTCTTACTATGAAACATAGGGCTCCATATGCCATTGGATGGATCAAGAAAGGCCCAGAAGTTCACATCACTGAAACATGTAATGTGCCAATTTCAATTGGGAAATTCTATCAAGATGAAGTTGAATGTGATGTGGTAGACATGGACACCAGCCACATACTTTTAGGCAGACCGTGGCAGCATGATTTTAACACTATCCACAATGGAAGAGAAAACACATTATCGTTCATATGGGAAAAACACCATATTACTTTGAAGCCTAAGACCAAGCCTACGAATCTGGTTTCGAAAGAGTAACTTTCTTATTGTTGCTGAATCTGGTGAAAAGGTGGAAGAACTTGTGAAGGATGCAGAAGTTATTTATCCTTTGGTGGTTAGGGAAGTAATGGTGGTTGAGAACAACAAAGAGAGAAGAAAATTCCAAAAGAAGTCCAGCAATTACTACAGGATTTTGAAGAATTAGTCGTTGATGATCTCCCAAATGAACTACCTCCTATGCAAGATATCCAACACCAAATCAATCTTGTCCCTGGACCTAGTTTACCTAACCTCCCTCGTTATCGGATGAGCCCTAAGGAGAACGAGATACTTAAATAGAAAATTGAAGAGTTACTGCGAAAGGGACACATTCGAGAAAGCATGAGCCCTTGTGCAGTGCCTGTTTTGTTAGTACCAAAGAAGGATGGGAGCTGGAGGATGTGTGTGGACAGCCGTGCAATCAACAAGATCACAATAAAATATCGGTTTCCAATTCCTCGACTTGAAGATATGTTGGATGTCCTCGGTGGCTCAGTAGTGTTTTCTAAAATTGATCTAAGAAGTGGATATCATCAAATTCGAATCAAACCAGGCGATGAATGGAAGACGGCATTTAAAAGCAAAGATGGGCTCTATGAATGGTTAGTCATGCCGTTTGGATTATCTAATGCACCTAGTACTTTCATGAGTGATGAATCAAGTCCTAAAGCCTTATATTGGGACGTTTGTGGTGGTATACTTTGACAACATACTAATCTACAGCAAGAGCAAGGGAGAACACTTGCAACATCTGCATCAAGTTCTTGAAGTTCTACAAGAGAATAAGTTGTACAGGAACTTGAAGAAGTGCAGTTTCATGACCAAGAAGCTTCTGTTTTTAGGTTATGCGGTCAGCTCAGAAGGTATACATGTCGACCAAGACAAGGTAAAAGCAATTCAGTAGAACAGCTTGCATAAACATTTGAGACACAGCTTGCTAGGAAGGCAAAGAAAACAAACTCAAAACAGCAGCTTTGAATCTGCAACGCAGTAGCTTTGTTCCTGCATATTTTCTTTCAGCATTACGATTATTTTACTTTCTATGTTTTCGTTAGGATTTAAGTTTTATTCAGAATAAAGGATTCCTAGACTTAGTCAGGAATTAGTTCCTAGTTCTAGTATGAATAGGTTTATTTCTATGCCTATATAAGGCCCTTGCTAGATCGTATTTTCATTCAAGTTATCAATAAGAAAACCCAAAAAAATTAGAGTAGAAACTCTTGTGTTTTAGGCTTGTGCCTGTGTTTCGCTAGTGGATTCTAGCTTATCCCCTTAAGGTTTCAACGCTTGACGAAACCATATTTCTATTGTGATTTACGCTTCCGTATCACAAACATACAACAAAAGCAGGCCAATGAAAACTAATGATTGACATTTAAGGTTTCCATAGCAATGAAATTCGTTATATGATCAAAAATTGTTACTTACTGGACGGCCAAATTTGGAGAGCTCTGCAACTATAGCTCTTTGTTGGCCTGGATAACCTACAAATGAAAATGGAAAGAGATCATTACTCTCTGCTTTATTAATACAGGCATCAGGGTTTATTTTCCCCTCACAGTCAACTTCAAATCAACTAGCTATCAATAGATGGTTTTCTCAAATCATATTTCAGCCATTCATCAGAGACCATTCAATTATTGAGCTCATGGTAAAGCAGATTTAGGAAGAGAGAAATTTGAACAATTTTCACAGGTACGAATTAATTGTTCTCCGTTTCTGTTTGTCAAATGCACTCAGCTAGTGGAGACAGATGATTGTTGTTCAAGTAATTAAGTAAAGATGTCACATTTGGGCACGTCAAAATGAAAATGAAAAATGCAAGTGTAATAAGAAAATTTTACCAGAGAATATAATTACGCCATCAGCAGATACCCTTGCTAACTCTGGAAGAGTTCTGTTGAGGTACTTAGGAGACAAGTAATCTAATCCATCTGATACTATTACCAGAGAAAATGATTTTGCCCAGTATGGAAGAGGAAACTTTATATCAGCAGCACACACAATGCCTTTGTTCACAAGACTCTTGCAATTTGTATCAACATCTTCCAAGTCATATGGTTCCACACCCCAGGCTTCAGTCTCCTCCTCTTTTAATAATTTAGATACCACTGAAAACGTTTCAGCGCCTACATGCATGCTATCACCATATGCCTTCTTTAGTATAGGTATTGCTCTCTGAACTTCAAATGTACATGAAACACCACCTGCATTTACATTTCAAACTGTAAATAGATTCTCTGACTGAGAAAAACCTGCATGCTAATGGTCATCACAAAAAACGCAGAGAACTAATCATCTCTCACGGCAAAGGACTGAGTGAGTGTTATGTGTTACCTGATAAATTCTACAACATCCTTGTACCTCTAGGACCATGCAGTATACAAATTAACAAAATTTAAACCATCCTATCTTCCACTACAAATTCTGACATACTTCTTCATTATAAACAAAGAAAAATATATGAAGTGGGAAATATCTTCTGAAAGTTAACATACACAATAAAGGAATTCTGACATTCATGTTAAATCTACACTGCATGCATGGTAATTTCTAAGGAAGGGCTATGATTGCAAATACGTCAGTAGAGAGTTTACTTAAAGTATGATCCCATCTACAGTCCTTTAAGTGTAATGTACTTGAAAATGGCACGTAGTAATAAAAATGATTTAGATGCCAATGAATCATGACTATTACCATCAAGTTTAATCACAGCGCCTTTACTGCTCACTCCACCTATCATACAGAAAAGTAATAATTGTGAACAATTGAGCTGTCAGTGTAAGTCAATAGAAGCAAAAGAAAATATACATTACTTTAACCCTTCTCAATGCACTAGTGATAGAGTTGTCAAATGAATTACAAACCTGACCCACTAAAAGCATAGCAGACAAGAAGGACTGTACACTGAAATTATTGAAATAATGATCAGGATTTAAAAAGATAGAATGACATTTTAGTCATGTATTGTGCTCAACTATGTTACGACTATTTTCTTTTTCGGTTATTCTAGGATTATCTACTGTCTATATAAGGATCAGGAATAAACATACAGCTATATGACTATTTAATTTGAGGGGTCGGGATAAATAGCAATAGATGGTAAGAGAAAGTACCAGAAGCACAAGCGCTACAGAAAGTACAGGTGATGAGCGTGCTTTGGCCTGCACCGCACCCACAAAAGGGATGCTTCCACCATCTCACTGATGCGCCTAGCAGGATTTACTGGCCTCCTGGACATGCTTATATAATAGCAGCGGACCTGCAAGAACCAAAATCAGTTGAAACAGAACTTAACAGTTAACAGTATTTCCAAGTGCCTAGTGTGAAACACTTCTCCTCACAATTCACCACTTATTGAACTCAAAATTTCCATATAAATTCAGCTAAATTGAGATCAACCATCAAAGATTCAGCCAAAGAGGAAACCACATTTGAAATGTAACTGATGTTAGCTGGGTATCTAAATCAAAATCGGGATTATTCAAATTTCAGACTTTACATTGAAGACTCCCCAACTCTTCAAGTTTGGTTCCATTTTATTAAGTAATAGTAATACCTCTCTAACATCATACATCTCACATAAGATTCAACCTTTCCCAGCATCAACTCAATCACACACACACACAGAGCCATCTTTCTAATTCAAATTAGTATTCAACACTATTTTCAATCACATAGATCAGCAACACCCACAACCCATTTCAGTAAAGCTTTTCAAATACTATATTAAAGAATCGAACTTGATTAAGAAATTGAAACATGCATGAAAAACCAATTGCCAAAAGAAAATGACAACTATTTCAGATCGAGTAAGCTAAGTGGGTGAACAAAGCTGAACTGTTTCGCATTGAAAGCGTAATAGAGACTGCTGACAAAGGAAAGCAAAGAGTAGTAGTGTAAGAAGAAGCAGGGACTAACCTTAAGCGCGAAAAAGTGGAATATGAGATCTAGTGGAAGGCCCCGATTCAGATCTGTGCTGGACTGCTGGTCTTACTCTTTGGAGAGCTTAGACTAAGTTTCTAATACTGAACTGACTGAAGAGAGTCGTAGCTTGGGACACACCGATATCTACATCTATATATCTACAACTTACATTGAATAAATGAATGGAATCTAGCCAAACTGGTCTTTTTTCTTTTTTTTTTTTTTTTTTTACAAAAGTTGTGACAGACACTCAATGATATGATAAGATTAATCGAGCAAGTTAACATACAACATTCATATCTAGCGTTCAAGTTTAAGCTCTTACTAATTTTTGACCAACATGTTTAAGGGGTTATTAAGTCTGCTACTTGAGACATGAAATGAGTGTGATTTTATTGGGACACCCTTGCAGACCTTCACCCGAATAGTGACCGAGTATACGTTAACGGAACTTATGTGAATTGGTACCTAGAGATACATGCTAGCGTACCCACCAGTATCTAATACATATTTTTTCTTTTTATTTGCCCATTTAGATTCTAACACGTGGTATTTTTATTTTTTTTATTTTACAGATTTAACAACACATTTACACTAATATAAGTAAATTCGTTCAGAACACGTAAATGTGGTTCAAAATTCGTAATTATAACATATGGATATGTATTACAAAAGTTTCAACCAAATGCCCTTATATTTGTAAAAGCGTTGTGAAAAATGTAATTATTATCTTAATACAAAAAACATCACTCAATTAAAAAACCGAGAACCATATTACGTGGACGAGGAAAAATGATCTGTTTAGTCCAAATCTAAAAATTTATAATTTCGACAACACATTTGCCTTCAATTTTGTAAAACAGGTCATAAATTTGTAAATATGGTTCATAGCTCGTAATTACAACATATGAACATTTATTACAAAAGTTTCAACCAAATGTCATTATGTTTGTAAAGCATTGTGGAAAATATAATTATTTTTCGAATACAAAATACACCACACAATTACAAAACCGAGAATCATATTACATGAACGAGGACAAATGGTCTATTCGGTCTAAATCTGAAAATTTACCATCTCGACAACACATTCGTCCTCAATTTTGTGAAATGGTCCATAAATCTATAAATTTGGTCCAGATCTCGTAATTACAATATATGAACATTTTATTACAAAAGTTTTGACCAAATGACCTTATGTTTGTAAAAAATATTCAAAAAAACCACGGTATAGAAAACTAGTGGTACTCTAGAATTTTTCAACCAATTATGCCAGTCTTTGTGGTTTGAAGGTAGGTAAGGCCAAAACTGAGCAATGCATCTTGCTATTGCCCAAGTTGGAATCCTGATTACCTATATACTACAGGATGGTCTACTGTTCATAAACACTGTTCACATCACATGAATAGTGCACAGACGATTTTGCCCTTACTTTTGGTGGGTGTGATTCCATTTATGCCTTATGTTTCTAAAAAACCACGAAATTACCATTAACCCTAGATATATAATTGTTTTCTATATAATTAGTTGTTGTTGAGGATGTTGTGGGTTGGGAAGTAACTTTTGAACTCTTATCTTCATTATCGTGTCTCAAATTTATTTTTTTATTTTTTTTCATAGATCTCACAAAGGGTATTGTCATCGAAGTCATCTAAAATAGGGTAGTGTTATCATAGACCAAGGTTGAGTAAGTCTATTTTCTTAATTATTAATGTGAAACAATTTTGGTTCTATTTTAGCAATGGAATATTAATTGAAGTACATACATCTTTGATTTGGCCAAAGAAATTATCTGGTTGCAAACCAACTCCTAATTAACAAAACATACTAAGTTAATTTAAATATCGTGTGATGAAGTACTGTGTTACAGTGGCGTACCCACAATAGGGCCAAAGGGGTCAATTGACCCTTCTCAAGTTTTTAGTTTTTTACCATGTTTCTGCTCATTGGTTGAATTTTGTACTTCTTATCATACATACTATCATAACACTACATATTTGACTCCTATGACACAAAGACAAAGATAGAAATATAAGCCAATTTATCTTCATTTTCTTAAAACACCGAACTAAAAAATAATAGATATGTCTTTTGCCAAACACTTACAAATCTACCTAAAAGGCTAAATTCTATCATGTATTTTTTTTCTTTTCTTCATTTTTATTTTCAACCATCTTTTTCTTATTTTTCTGTCTTAATATTCCAAGACCACGTACATCGTCGCATGTCAGCCTTTGTCTCTATTCCATTTCCCATAATTTAGCATTAGCTAAAATTGTTACTAGCCATGCGAAATAAATTAAGATTATGAGACTAAGTTATACAACTGTCCAAATCTACTATATATCTCAAGCCCTGTTTTCTTTGTTGTTGAACAAATTTTCAGGTTCCTCCCCAATAATAGCTATAGAATGACTGTTATGTCTAAGAAACCATTATCTATAATTTTATGTGGTATATGAAAAGTTATCTAAAATTTGACCCTCTTGTAAAGAGTTTCTGGCTACGCCACTGCTGTGTTATATATACTAATGCAATATATTTGGTTTTTGTTTTGTTTACTTTTAATTTACTTTGTTCCTCATCTTTGGTTTTAGTTTTTATGTCAGGTTCTCATCTTTGACATTTTGAGATAAGTCTCTTTAGAAGCTTGAGATAGATATTCTTTTCAGTTGCTTAATTACTTGCTTTGTGTGGGTGTGTGTGTGTGTGTTTGTTTTTTTTTTTTTTTTTCCTTTTCCTTCTGTAGTATGAAATAGATTTTCAGTTTGCTATATGTGAGAGTTAGTCTTCTTCTTTTTCTTTTCTTTTTTCCTTTTCTATCTTTAGTTTCTTAGAGAAATTGCACCGATGGACTGATTGGTTGGGCAATTGCTGAGACCCACCATATTTCAGCTAAAAATGCAATGCAGCGGAGCCAAATTGCCCGAGCAATTTGCTGAGGCCCACCAAACAAGGATTGCCCAGGCAATTGGTTTGCCAATTTTCGACCATCCTTTTGCCTGACCAATCAGTGGAGCCCACTAAATTTAACGGTTGGCCACTCCAAACAGCTTTTTCCCAACATATAAAAATATGTAATGGTTATTTAATTACAACCATTAGATTTACATCTTGTGGCTATAATTAAATAGCAAAGGTAATTTTTTTTTCTGTTTTCACTTAAAAATTTATTTCGTAAGTAAATAAAAAAATATCATAATACTACTCGAACAAATTTTATATATACTCATCATTTTTCTATAGTTTCTTACACCAAAACTTTTGAAAACTTTTGAAAGTTTTCCTTCTCTTTTTCTCACACCAAAAATATTATAAGTTTAACGTTTTTAATTATTAAATTATTCAAAATTAAAATATGAATAATGAATTAACATGTAAATTGCCTTCAACGGGTGCATTGATAAATGAGAGGCAATTGCCAATTTGGGATGAATAGTGAATTGACAAGGGCAATTCAATTGACAAATCAGCAATTGCCAATTGCCTATGGGTGCAATTGCTCTTATAAATCAAGTTTTCTAAACTTCACCGATTATTATTGACCACTTGCAAAAGATTCAAGTTTTATAGTCAATTCTGGAATGATCATGCATATCTGATTTCTTTCTTTAATCCTTGATTGATCTTTATTATCTTTACATATTGTGAACCCAAGCAAGGAAAAATTATCATCAAGCAAGGAGCTGAACAACAACTAAATATCAATCACTGCAGTATTTTATCTAACTCTTAGTAAGCTAAGACTGCGTTTTTGGTGAAAAACAGTTAAACAAATATGAGCATTTTGTACACTCAAAACTGGAGCTATATTTTCGATCATACTGCTTTAAACAAGTTGTTTTGCTTTGTGCACTTATAAGACATTTACTATTTTGGGTAGGACACAACACTAGATGTTTTGTTATGTAGTATTGTTGCTTTTGTAATAGCTCTATTATTAGAATCATATGTATATGTGATATACAATGTATTGAAGTTCTATGAAATACATATCAAAAACATTTCCATCAATCAACTGAATCATTAACAAACTTCATAAATGTACACCGCGTCAAGGCGCGGGTATCAACTCTAGTTTGCTACTACTGATTGCCTGCCAGAGCTATCATTCTTGGTTCACATGGGCTATGGAAACACAACATTTCTTGCATGTGTAAATTATTGGATATAAAATCAAAGGTTTTTTTTTTAATTTATTTTCTTTTCTAGCAGAATTGATCTACAACCGTTAAGTTTTTTTTTTTTTTTTCAATAGATAACCGTAAGTTTGAGAGTGGAATGAAGAACAAAATCAGACTGATTGCAGCAATGTTCTAGTTAGTAGAACAACTCATGAACATGTTTTGTAACCCAATCTAAACTCCTTGTACAACACAACATGACCTCGTTTCTTTAGGATCCTCTCGATGATTGTCGACTCAATGTTATTTTTGTGCGGAAATCACGAACCACCACACTAGGATTCAATGTGGCATAAGGGTGAGCGAAATAGCGATAGCGAGTGTAAGTGCAGCCTCTATCTTAGATAAGGCTTAATGGCTTATAATCCGGATGAACTTTGGTTGAAAATGCACCATATTTGTGACCTCTAACTTCTTAACACATGAGAGACACTGTAAATCACCTCATTGGAACGATCATTTAACCATCTTTTGCCAAACTTTGAAGGCATATTTCTTACTTGAACATTGAACATTTAACATTGTTTTTCGATGATGACCCCAGCACTAGATGGGTGATGCTTGCCATAAACATGGGAGGACATATAGGAGAATTTTCCTAGCCTAAAGAAGCCAAAAGCTAGTTGAAAACAAAACTTACCAGGATGCCCCACTGCCTTGCAGGTCTTAAACTTACTGTTTATGTGTTTCCACACCAGCTCTCTCTGCTTACACTCTCTGACTCTCTGACTGTGTCTCAAGTCTTAACAATTTCCTAGATATCTGTTATATGGGCCCCACTAAACGTGCAATCCCAAGCCAATCTTTCCCGTCTTTAAATTCAACTTCCAAGTTCCGGAATTTCTCCACAACAAACAGACTCCAGTTTTCACCCTTTCAATGAGTTCAATCACTTTTGTGAATTGTGAGAAGTGTAAAAAAAAAAAAAAAAAAAAAAAACTACACCTATGTGCGAGGAAGTTCAATCACTTTAGAGTGCTCTGTGCTCCTAGAATGGGAAACTACCGTTGATAACAATTTGTTACATACATTATAGATCACAATAAGAGATAATCATGATAGATCATTTGATCCAAACATGATAGTCCGGAACTATAAATGCATGTAAAATTACCCGAAACTAAAGAAATGTTACTAAGGGAAAACTATTTTGTTTTTTATGTTTACTAAGGAAAAACTTAACTTCTTTAAATTAGAACACCTTTTTTTTGTCCTATTTATATCTGGACCATGTAAATCACTGATAATTTTAATAATTAAATTCATTATATATGATACACCGTAAAAAATGACTAATCTAACAACTTTAAATCCGCCTTAAACAAAACAACTTTGAATCCAAAAACAAACAAAAGAAACTTCACATTTTCATAGCTGATGGATCACGTTCATCACACAAGTCTCTCAAAGACTACAAACAGGTAGGTCATGAGTTTCCCACTTGTCTCCGTTTGGCCTCTCTCTCTCTCTCTCTCTCTCTCTCTCTCCCCCCCCCCCCCCAAAGTCAAAGTATGAAGACTGTGAACAGCGTTATATTACTTTCTATCCCTAAACGCACGCCACAACATGAAGTTTTGACTTGGACTCAACTTTGCTTTGTTGAACCACTTCCCCCTTCGGTTTATATTCTCAAAACTCCTCCCATTTCCTTCTGCTTTTGTTTCTCTCCAAAAATGACTTCTTCTTCTTCTCCTCTCTCCCTCATCTCTTTCTCTCTAACCTTCCTCTTCTTCCTCTCCCCTGCCTTGTCTACAAACTCTGAAGGTACCCACTTTACTTGATCCCCTCTACTGGGTTTGCTTTCAATTCTGTTTTTGTATAGGGTTTATAGTTTTGTGGGTTTTGATATGGTTTCCAGGAAATGCTTTGCATGCTTTGAGAAGTAGGCTCATTGATGCCACCAATGTTCTTCAGAGTTGGGAGTTGGGACCCAACTCTGGTCAATCCCTGCACCTAGTTCCATGTTACCTGTGATGCCAATAACCATGTGATCCGTTTGTAAGTTTCTTCTCTCTTTGATTTTGAAATAGGGTGTTCTGTTGTTTGAGTTTGAATTCGTTAGTTAATTCCTTTTTCTTTTCTTTTTTTTGAAGTTGTTGTATATTTTTGTGGATTGATTGACTTTCTTGTCTTCAATTTCAGGGATTTGGGCAACTCTAACATTTCTGGGTCTTTGGGGCCAGAGCTTGGGCAGCTGAAGCACCTGCAATACTTGTATGTTACCCTTACTCAAAACGTAGTTGCTTATGCTTTGTTGGGTTTGTTAGAAAAGTAGCCTTCAACTTTAAGAATATGTGAACTTTCTTAATTAGACCATAGTGATTATGAGCATGGTGTCAAGAGAAAAAGTTCTTTAAATTTGTTACTTGAAGCTACTCCTACATGATTGATTGTACAATTTGTGAATTGTATAGGTTTTGTGAATTTCAGGGAGCTTTATAGAAATGATATAGGAGGTAAAATCCCAAAGGAGTTGGGGAATTTGAAAAACCTTGTTAGCATGGATTTGTATGGCAACAGATTTGAAGGGAAAATCCCAAAATCTTTCTCCAAGTTGAAGTCACTGAGATTTCTGTGAGTACTCTTACACTAATAAGCTAGAATGTTTTATCTTCCGCAAATCCCATATTGAGCTCATTTGAGAGTATGGCTAAAAATGTGCAGGAGGCTAAACAACAACAAGCTTTCAGGATCTATCCCAAGAGAACTCACCGCCCTCTCTAACCTCAAAGTTTTGTAAGTTTCTAATTTTATCCGAGTGTTCTTTTATTTTTGAAGTTAAATGTTTTGTTTTTACTGTTTCCTGGAAGTCTTACGAAATTATATTGTGCCAGTGATGTTTCAAACAATGATCTATGCTGAACTATTCCAGTTGATGGCCCATTTAGCACCTTCTCAATGGAAAGGTACAACTTCTATCACTTTCCTTTGCCTGATGCTCCCAATTATATGGCATCAATGCATGTAAATTAACTCGCTATTGTTTTCCTAGAAAGAGACAGAAAGGAATCAATAATTTAGAATGAAATTACTAGTCGTTTGATAAGAATTAAAAGATAGGTTTAGTGTTCTTTCAGACTGAAAAAAGGAACAAAATAAAGGTTTAGCCATCTTTAGAGGCAATTGTTTCAGCATTGCTAGGTGACTTGGCCAGTCAAGATCTGTTCCATGCAAGCTTCTAAAAGGCCCCGCCTAGGACCGCCTAGTCCCCGCCTAGGCTCTAGGCTGCAACAAGCCGCCTTGCTTTTCTTCCAGGCCTTTGTGCCAGGCTGTGGGCGATTAGGCGGCCGCCTAGCTTGCCTAAATGCCGCCTAGACGCCGCCTTGCCCGCCTAGGCTGCTAAGCTCTCCGGCTAATTTTGTTTTCTTTTTATGGTGGGATTGTTATATTATGGGGAGTATGAGAGTATAAGAGTTAATTGTGTGTTTAAAATTAGAAGTGTATATGTTTATTGTTGTTGCTGCTCACTTTTACGGGAAGTTATGCTAAATTTTAGTTATAATTTATTTTATAAATGGGTATGACTAGATTATGTTGAATAATTTATCCATATTTGACCGTTTTCAAATATTAAATTACATAAAAATATATTTTTAATTATTAAATCTTAAAAAATACAAATCGCCTAGTCCCCGCCTAATCCTCGCCTAAGCTGTCCAGGCTCTAGGATGTGGGTTACCGCCCGCCTAGCGCCTAGCGCCTTTTAGAACATTGGTTCCATGACTTGGCATTTCAAAAGTTCTGTGAGGGAAACAAAAGATTCTTTAAACCCATTGCCTTGTGCAGCCCATGCTGATTCTGTGAGGCAAGATGGTAGTGTGCTCGTAGATGTGATCTGAATCAGATCCTAAGTTTTGGCATGCAAAAACTTTGTACCATTAGATGTATCTAGCTAATAGATGGCTTTAAGTCACAGATGCTGGTGTTTATTCATTTACCCCTTTTTCTTCATCAAAGGGGGAGAGTGGAGTTGAATTACGGGCTTGTTCGAGTGCTTATTGGAGAGAAATGCCTTACCACTCTACCAAATGCTAGTTGGTTGGCTATGGTGAAGTTACACTGTTGTTTAGAGTATTAAGATATCATTGATCAGAATGATTCATAAGCTATCAGCAAACTTTAAGATTATTTTTCATAGTTCAATCATGGTTTTAAATGTCACATTAAAGTCATCTGAAAATCATGCAACTATTTATAGAAAACATGACTGAACTTATTCCATGGTTGGAGTCTTTTGCAAACAGGCTTCTACATCCAAAGTCTTATAATGTGTAAAGCAACTATCTATTGTATTGCGAGTATTCAATGCATTTCCCTTCTGCTTCTGTTTCAGTTTTGAGAACAATAGGCTAAGTGGCCCAGAGCTGCAAGGACTGGTACCATATGACTTCGGATGCTGAAGAAAGCTGGAATTCGTTGATCATCCTTAAACGACAGTAATATTGTACTATAAAGGAAAATGTTTGTATGTCTAATTATATTATGTATCTGACACTAGCGCACTGTTAATGTGAGGATACGAGTAATGAGTGTATCAAATGTATTAATGTAACATTAGCAATTGAGAATAAAATGATTCTGAGATTGGACTCTTTGGTATATCTTTGTCCCGTAACTTCCTTCTGTGCAGTGAGCCACAGCAAAACTAAATATAGACCACTCCAAGGTTTCAGTTCTCTTCGTCCTAACCAGGCTCTTGCTGCTGAAACCTGGTTTTGCGAGTTGGGTTTTGAGAAATTGCTCATGTTCGTACAGAACTCCAGCAATCTCACAAAAACATACAAAGTGCTCAGACCATTATCTACAAAAGTGCATGCAGTTAGACTCCTATTTCTTCTAACAAGCCAAAACTGAGCTGAACATATAGTAAATAAACACTTGCATTCATGATTCATACCAGCCAGAAATGGCATCAAGACTAGTTGGTGCGACCGTGCGAGTTTCATATTACAGACTTTAACTCTCATTAATCAGGACTACCAATTACTTGTACCATATAGAGCTTGAACGTTCTCACAACTCATTCTCACAAGTCACAACTCACAAGCTTCTCCACCTTTTCAACCAAATGCTGTTATCTCCGAGCTTGCAGAACCTCTGAGACAACCGCCGGGGACTGAGAATCACATCCATTTATATTGTAGTTTCTAACCATTTGTGAAGGAGGTCGTCGGAGACGGTCCATATGAATAGAATGGAACATCACATTACGAAATCTCTAGGAGAATTGCTCTCATATCCTTCTGATGGAATGCAAGAGAATCCGAACTATTGATCAACGTTGTTACCGGAAAATACGAAATTCCCTGGCAGCTTAACTCTATCATTCGAGACATTAGACAAAAAACTTCTACCTTCTCCTCTATTTCCTTCATTCTCAGAAATGCAATTTTTGGGGCTAATGCTATCGCGACCTCGAGGTATGCATCAGATGAGCTTATGTTATGAAATACATCATCTTTAACTTGATTTCATATGATATGTCGAGAAACACACCTACTAGACGATCAGACTAATATGAAATGATTTCAAAATGCGAAGTCTTGTAAGGACAATTACGATCGTAACAGAACTTTTAATTTTTGTTTTGATATCACCACTATTATGACCTATGTTTATCGATGGATAGCTACCATCATTGCTTACCTCAAAGTTATTGACAATCTGGCTTGATAACAGACCAAAAAGTAAACTTAATTGTTAACAATATCAAAATTATAGACTATGAAGTATGAACTAGCATTTGATCAGGCCAGAGCCCAGAGGAAGCCTCTCGGAGTAGAGTGGTCCAAAAGCGATATTAATAAATTAAGAAGGGATCATTTTCTGATAACGTCGTATTTGGTTACTTAATTTGTCTTATATCAAACTCTAAGAAATCTTTACAAAAATACTAATAACGTCCGACATGTCATTCATAAAACGGGTTATTGTGTGATATTTCCTATACCCATTCCAATGAGGGATCCATTTTTTTGTTCATTTCTAGGGATAGATCATTTGACGAACTTTTCGATCACAAAATCAAATCTCCATCGTTCAGTTCATTGGGCTATATGAGTAGATCATTTCTACAAATTTTCAGAAAATTTGGTGATCCTTAAGTCATCCAAATGAGGGATTTATTTTTAATAATCTTGAACGGTGTAGGTTTAACATAAATGTTAAGTTTTTTTGTTTTAATCTCAGTCATCCAAGCCCATTAAAAAACAGATCTATTGGTGTGAACATATCCCTAAAAATAACAAAAAATAGGGATCCCTCATTGGAATGACCCTGTTCCTCTATCAACTTTGATATATTGACACCCCAATTGATAAAAAATAAAATGAACTAGCATTTGATCTAGTGAAAAAACAAGTCAATAGCCAAAACGAGAGATACACATATATACCTGTTGGGATCCACCCCGAATTTCACCCTGAAACCCGAAGTAAATTCTGCGGGGACCACCTCCAAGGAAAATTTACCGAAAAATTCGGCATAACCTCCCTTGAAAATGGACAACCCTTTCTAGTGAAACCTGCAAACATTTCGAAAGAATCCATTTATAACCCTCTACTCCTGGAGCCTTCGTGCTCCCCAAATCACAACATCTCCCAATATATTTACTGACTTTAATAAGAATGATCTCACTACCAACAATCACAGTTCAGAGCAACTCTATTTGAGAGGAAAGGAAATGGAAATATAGAAATGAGCAGAAGCTATACTATTGACTATGCCTCTTCTCCATGTATGCCCGACCTCAACTATGCTAACCTACATACTGGGCATTTTTTAAAATGAAGGGCCCAGGGGAGAAGCAATTGAAAAACGTTAGAGTGAGTGGACAAAAATAAATTTAAAAGAAATAATCTTTATGCTTTCCCAATTTAAATTTCATAAAAAATATACTGCATGCGGCAGCTCAAAAGCTCTTAACTCAACAATTGGCAATCTCATGACTAGCACCGGCTAGTCTCCAAAACTTACTAAAAAAAGAGTCTCTCAGGCTACACTATATATAAATATATATTTATGTATGTATTCACATTCGTCAGATTCCTTGTACGAATTCTATGAAAGAATAAGAGAGATAGAAATTCATACAAGGCTACAACGCTTGCGTCTAACGCTCACGTCGCGCCATAATGGAATTTTACCTCATTATGACGGACCTAAACAGATGTATATACGTGCAGATCCCCTATATGAAATCCTAGATGAAAATATAAGAAAGTAGTTTTCATATAGGGCTAAGACGCTTGCATCTAACGCTCACGTCACGCCAAAATGAAATTTACCTCATTATGACAAAACAAGCACGTATGGCTAGCTAGCATTTAATATACATGCTACCCTCATAATATCCAAATACAAATTCACCGAAAATCTCATTTTCGGTTAGTCTAAAAAATGATGAAAATTGTCAAATATTCGAAACAACAATAAATCCTAGCAGAAAAATAACTGCTCAACAAAATAATACATCGCATGCTTTTAAATTAAAACAAAGTCCACTCATAGTATTAGGCCTAAGCCTTCCAATGCTCGGAATACTCCTCGAGCGCTGCCTCCAACTATTCACACTCTCTAGCCAAACCCACGTCTGACAATAAACAGAAGAATAAATTGGTCAGACCGGACTCCAAAATAATCATTGATTCGACTTCTTCCTAATTTGACTAGGTTTCTTAGGTTGACCAAGATTAACCAACATAAAATAATAATCATTTTTGACCAACTTCGCAACTATAACTTATTCGGTTCCATACCAAACCTTAACCTGGAATCGAAATCACCATCAATTTCCATGCCTTAACACATCAGCCAAAATACTTCCAAAATTATTTTATTGTCCCTTACGCTCAAGCATGCCCAGAAACAATACCAACAATTTCCTTCGTTTCCTCTCTACACAACTTCACCCCAAAATTTACTAAGGGCACCCAAACGGGTTTCCATAAATGGAAAGTTTCCCATAATAGGAATTTTTTCCTAACTTGGCAATTTTTCCAATTACAACTCGAATATTCCCTTTTTCGGAACTACAATTTAAATTAGAAAAAAAGTCCTTGAAAACTACCTAATCGGCTACTGCCGGAAAAACTGCTCCTTTGCCGGAATCAATCGCCGGATTTCGGCCACTTGCCGGAAATTTGCCATGACCTCCCTGCATTCTCCTAAGTACCAAGTTCTCAACAGCAAGCAACAAAAACCCAATATTAACCACCAATCCACCATAACACAAACATAGAACATTTCAATCACCCAACCGAGTAGAAACATAGAGATTTCTCACCTTGCTACAACCCTTGCCGGACTGAGTTCATTGTCAGCCAAATACCGCCGCTGCAAACCGTGGCTTTCAACAACACACAAGCTCACCATCGCCTCCAACACCACGGCAGTAGCACCCTAAGCTTCTGCTCCGCTCCTAAATCACGCATGCTACTCTTAAATCCCTCCAAGGCGCGACTGAGCTCCATTCAACCGCTTCTAGACTCACCAGAGCTCGAAACTCCTGCTGGAGCTCTAAGAACAAACCCACCGGAAAACCTCGACGAAAACCTAGAAACACAAAAAGGGCTTTCCGAATTCGAACTCGATTTGAAGAGTGAAAGGCATAGAAAGAAAGAAGAAGGACAGAGGAGAAGAACCCTACCGATCGTTGTCGTCGTCACCGCCTGAGCTTGCCGGAAAAAGAAGAACATTGTTGTACTTTAGCTTGTTCGATCTCTCTCTAATCTGGCTTGCTAGGGTGATTTGCTTTGGGGGTTTGATAGAGTGTGAGAAGAGGAAGAGATTGGTGGTGGTTTCACGGGCTGGGGTGGCCGGAGACGGCCGGAGCATGGCGGAGACGAAGGAGGCAGTCGGAGAGAGAGAGAGAAGTCCGAGCTCGAGTCAAACTGAGTGTGGGCTTCTTTGACTGGGTCAACCATCTCTTTCCCTTTTAAGCTTAATCCCACAATTGATAATGAAACCCTAGATCCTATGGCACAGATTAAAAGTTATACTCTAAATTCAGAAAATTAATTCTTTTTACCAAACCTTCAATAAATCAAAGAAAATAACTCAAAGCTCCGACAAATAATCCGACAACACCGATGAACCCGTGCCGACACGTACTACTACATTGGGGCCTTAAAAGAGGAATTTAACAATTTGAGAAAAACTTGAAAATAAACTTGAGTGTTAAATTACCAAATTACCGAGCACAGTGAAATTCCTCAGTAACTCGTAGAATACCTAGTAAATAGGTAAAATTTGGTCCGGGGTGTTACAATACTAAAGAAAGTAAACTTAACGGAAGTCGTCAGTCAAAAGAGACTAGTCGTAGTCTAGTTCAGCAGAAGTCCAGATGCATCACAGCAACGACGAGGGCAACGTGTAGATTTGACGTACACGTGGCGAAACGATGTTGAAAGAGAGAAACACGTGTCAGGATGTGGGTGGCACCACCTGACTTTCTGGAAACTGCTCCAAATGAAACTAGAAGAGGAAAATTCAACAGGAATACCCAAACTATGTTGCCAAGGCTAAAATGGTACCCAAACTTTAAAATATATCAATGTGATACTTGAAGTCTTATTTTGACATCAACAAGGGGTTTCCGGTTAGTTTTAAGAATATTCCGTTAGACTAAAAATCTTTTCTTTTGGGCTATTTATTAGTAGGTTTTCAGTAAATCAAAAAATTAACGGAGCATGGTGGGCTTAAGAAATTGAATTTTTCTATCTAACATACTGTAAATATATAAATCTATCATCTTTACTCAAAGGTAAACAATTAATTTTTCATCATTGATACTATATTAGATTATCTATCAGAAGTTAGACAATCTTATAAAGAATTGCAAGAAGAAAAAGAAAAATTAAGAAAACTAAAAGAATTTTGATCTAAGCTTCATAGAAGTACTAAAAATTATTGGGATATTATCTACCAGATCTAGAAAAGGATCTATCAAGTAGAAGAAGAGGTAAAAATTCTCAAAGAAACATTTGAAGAAGATCAAAAGCATCATGATTATTTGAGTATCGGTTAGATCCGCCGTAGCTGGTATTAGAGCCTGTTTTGCTCAAAAACAGGTAAAGAAAAGGCTTATGCCACAAAGTTGGCTTCTCTTGACAAACAAAAGAGAATCTAAACTTAAAAATTATCAGTCCTATTGTACTGCAAAAAGAACTGATAAGTGGGAAGTGCGCTTTCATACAAGGCATATATTCAAGAAAATCAATACTCCATTGAATACGTTTGTAGAGTATTAAATACTCTTTACGACGAACATATTCATCTCCAAAGAGAGATCGGAGTAGAAGAGCTTGATCCAACAAGACCGAGCTTAATCGAGTTCCTAGATCATTTATCCAAGGATAAAACATTTGAAAAAATTACAGAACAACTCGAGAGATTTAATCTAAGGATTAATCAACTTGAGGAAATAAATTCAAAAATCGCTAGGCTTGAAATCAAGCTAGATTATCTCAAAGTAAATATCTGACATATATTGAAAAGAAATTAGTCCGCACCGAGAATCTTGCAAACAATATTCATCAGCAAGCAGCGGAACTAAGAAATACTCAAGAAAACTTGAAGAAGCTTTTAGAAACTCTTGTTTCCAGGATATGATGAATCAAAGAGTAGATTAAAAAGTAAAGCAGGAAGATGAAAAAGCTATAAGCTTCTATCTTCCTACAGAGAAACTTGCAGAAAATGTGGAAGCAATAATTCACCAGCAGAATTACAATATCGCTTATCTCCAAGAGATAGGTACCGACCTCGAAATTCAATTTCGAGAGTTACATAGCAAGATCTCCAATTTACAAAAAAATGTAGAAAAGATGAAGGAAGGAGAAAGGTATGAGAGAATCAATGAAGAGACGCTAGCTCAAAATGTAGCTAGTAAAATCATTATACAATCTCCACCCCCAATGGGAGAAAGTAGACTACGGTTTAGTGAACCAAAGGTACTTGAATGGAAATCATTGAAAACATCAAAATCTACAACCAAGAGAGATGTAAAGATGCTGAGTAGAATCCTCGGTTAAAAGAACACAGTTCTGGTACAGTTAATAAATGCTAAAGAATTTGAGTATAATGAAATCAAATCTAGTGTGCGAGAAACATCTGCTCCTAGATTTAAATTCAATGAGATCTATAAGAAAGGATCTTTCATTATGGATTTTCACAGATTCAAGATACTAGAATTAACTGTTCCAGCCACAGGTGATGAAACAGACATCAGATTAATAACTCTAAATGAAGTAAGTGAAGCTTTCCAGAAAAAATATTTCTATATGCATATTAGAGCAATCCAAGTAGGAATAAAACTCTTAGCCAGAGATGGAATTGACTGTTCTGTTTTATGTGTCTTGCAAGACGATAGAATAACATATTTTAAGAAAAGTCTATTAGGAACAGTAGAAGCTTCCTTATGCAACTAAGTTGCATATTTCAATGTGTTTCCAAACTTCACAACACATCTCATAGATGCTTCTCACTATCTAAGATTAAGAATTAAGACAGATGGGATTTCTATGAAAAAATGAATGATGGAACTTGCGATAGATTATCGAATCTATTATAAGTTGATGAGTTCGAATGTAACTCCTAATACTCGGTTTCTAAATAGCTCTGGGATTACTACGTCTGTTCTCACCAACCCAAAAAATAACTCTCAGCAAAAACATGTCACAAAATGGCATGAAGTAACATTCCCAAGAGAATGGAATCTGACCCCTTCTGTTAAACAGCTTGAAAGTACCAATGCTTCAATTTATGAAGACATGGGAGGACAAATAAGGTTGGGAGGACAAATAAGGTTACAGTTTCATAGGCATTCATTTGCTAACTATGAAGAAGCTAGCTCTTCTGGAACCAAATCAATTTTTCATGAAGAATCTTTTAATGAAGAAGACACTAAAAGACCTATGAAAATGTTTAGAGCAGAAGAACTAAAAGGATTGTATACACAAGCCAAGAATTGTGAATCCATAGAAGAATTGGAGAAAATCATGAATAAGATTTCTCAAATTCAACTTGGAAAGAATAAGAGGAAGATTCTTCCTTATCAAGCAGCAAAAGAAGAGCCAAATACATCATCCTTTATGGATACAGATGGAGGTGAAAGGCAGGCCCCTCCAAAAGGTGGTAATACCATAGTGCAGAATATTACAAACAATCCGACTAAGATCATTCGAGAAAAGAATATCAAGCTTCCAAAAAGACAAGCTCCTGTAGGAAGAAGTGGAGAACAAAGTTCTCAGAAGTATATCCCTACCGAACCCATCAGTGTCCGAAAGAGAGGTTTATCTGGATTTAGACCAGGTAGGAGATAAAAGAAAGACAATGGATAACTGGGTTTTTAGTTTAAAGTTAACGCAGACTCCAGTGTTATCAAAATATGCCTACGAGGATGCTCATGCATATTATGAGTCAACCTTAATTGGAATAGTCCAGAAATGGTATCAGTTCTTTAAGAGAAGTTCAAAATAGGCTGATTGGGCAGTCAAGTTAGCTCAGACTAATAGTCCTTTAGATTTTGGAATGCCTATCTATGCACAATTATGTGGAGATATCACTGGGCAGAGTGAGAAATCAAAAGAAAGAGCTAAGACAAATATTCAAAAATTGAGTATTTGTAACATGAGGTATTTTGAGGAATACATCAATGAATTTCAAAACTACTACTATATTATTGGAGACATTGAGAATGATGATCTCGTTAGAACATATTATAGAAGTTGCCAGAACCCTGGAATGACGCAGTAGCACAGTCCTTGGAAGAAAACCTTGTTCAGTACTTTACTGTAGGAGGAATGGCAGAAAGAGTTAGGGATCTCTTAAGAAAGCAATGCACAGAGAACAAAAAATCTAAAACTGCCAAGAAGCAACTCAGGGGAGTTGAAAATATGTGTCCAAAGATACTAGATACTCCAACACAATGGGGATGTCATATTTCTAAAGAAAGAAAATACAGAAAGAAGTTCTCTGGCAACAAGCTTGGTGGAAAATTTTCTTCTAAAAAAAAGTATAAGTTCAGAAAAAGTTTTAAATATAAGAAAGAAAAATCTTCTCCTAGAAAGAGATTTTTTTAGGAGGAAAAAGAAAACAAATTCTTCCTCCAGAGAAGCAAAGAAATGCATATGTTGGCTTTACAAGGCAAAGGGACATTAAGCAAATGAGTGTCATAAAAAGGACAAGAGGTTTTTTAAAGCCTTAATTGCTGAATATGATGAAGCAATAAAATACGCTAATCTAAAAGGCTTTGAAGTCACTTATTTAGATGAAGAGAATGAGTCAATATATTCTCTTGAGTACCCATCAGAAAGTGAGACTTCAGAAAGTTCTGAAGAAGAAGAAGAAGAAGATATATGATATTGTTATATATTTTTATTACAGATACAAAATTGGAATGATGAAACCTCTGATATTATCAGTACCTTCCATCCCAATCCGGGAAAGTTCACATGTGACTATTGCAAATGTGATGATAATAATACAATTCTCATGTACTGTGAAAGTACAGGAGAAACTTATCATCGAGAATGCTTTATTGTAGAGTTAAGAAGAAAAACCAAGGATAATGATGCTCATATCCTGGTAGAAGAGGAATATAATGTATTACATAAAAGAGAACAATAGAAGAACCTTGAAGAAGATATGAAAACGATGAAGTTAGTGACTTCATTAAGCCAAAACAATAACATAAAAGAATCTCTTGATTCCATAATTATTGTGAGCAATGTCAATCCTCTTGATTCCATAACTACTGTGAGAAGTGTCAATCCTTTCACAAAATTACTTGATGCTCCAAGAAAGCAAGAGCGAGTAATGCTAGTCCAGACAAGCATATACAGCAATCATATTACCATAGGACTCAAATTTCCCAATTACTAGAAGTATCATCTACATGCATTTGTAGATGATGGTTCAGGGTACACTCTTGCTAAAAGATATGCAATCCCTGAAGAATATTGGGAAAAATCTCCAAGATCAGTTACTGGAATTGCAATGGAAGAAAATGAAATAGTCATGGACACAATGGCCCGAAATGTAAAAGTTTCCCTAGGAGGTGGAAATTTTATCATCAAGATCCTCTGGCAGTATGAAGGCCAGAGCGCTGATTTTGTTGATTGGAAATGACTTTATTCTTCAATAAACAGTAACTCAAACACCATAAATGATTGGGTTTGAGAAAAATCGAAAATTCTATTGGGAATCTCGATTAACAGACGCGGTGCGCGTTACAAGTAAAAGATTTACAGACCAATATCAGAAGTCGCCAACGAAGAGTGGTGATTATAAGCTAGTTTTAGAGCCAGTTTTACTGTTACAAGACCAGCTTAAAGGTCACACTGAAATATTGATAAACGAAGCAACGAGTTCAGAAGACTTTAAATCAGAGGAAAATTCTGAATATCAAATTTCTGATAATGAGAATTCTGATGGAGAAGAAGAATACATCAGAGAGCATAACTTAAATGTATATGCTAACAAGGTAGAACAAAAGAAAATCCCGACTCTCTTAGAAATAGAAAAATTGCTGAAACCAGTAATCAGTGAAGATCCTCAGTTGTTTTAGGAAAGAGACACAATATATTGTCAGCTAAGAATGCATAATGCAAATGCGATTTGCCATGTTAAGGCCATCCCTCACTATAGAGAAGAAGATAGGAAATAAATGGAAAGTCAAATCCAAGAGCTTCTTGAAAAGAAATTAATCAGGCTTTCAAACAATCTTCATCATGCTCCAGCTTTCTTAGTAAGAAATCATGCTGAACAATTGAGAGGAAAAGCCAGAATGGTAATCGATTACAGGGATGTAAATAAAAAAACCGTTAAAGACAGTTATCAAATAGCTCAGGTGAGGAGTTCTCATCAACATGCTTAAAGGAGCAAAAATCTTCTCCAAATTTAATGTAAAATCAGGCTTCTGGTAGGTTAAAATGCATTCAAATTCCATTGTTCTGATGGCTTTTGGAACTCCTCAGGGGCATTATCAATGGTTAGTTATGTCATTTGGTCTTAAGCAAGCCCCGCCTATTTTCCAAAGGAAAATGGATAATATTTTTAAGCCCTACTCAAATTTTTGCATAGTTTATATAGTTGACATCCTTGTCTTCTCTAGAACTATGAACGAACATCTAAAGCACCTAGAATAGATGTGTAAACTTATTGTCAAGAAGGGAATTATCCTTGGATAGAAGAAGATTCACCTCATAAAGGGAGAAATTGATTTCATTGGCATTCATGTCAAGGATGGAGAGATTCGTCTCCAGGAACTTCCCTTCTTCACTGCACTTCCCTCTTCAAAAACAAGTTCTAAAAAGAAATGGTCTTGTACAGAAAATGACAGTAATACTGTCAGAAAAATTAAAGAATTAGCAAAAAAACCTTCCTCCTTTATAGTTACCTGAAGAAGGGGATTTGATCATCTTGCAAACTGACGTAAATGATTATTACTGGCCAGGAGTTGTTTTAGCTGTTGCTCCAGATACAAATCATGAAAAGATTTGTAAATTTATACCAAGAAAGTTTAACGCAATAGAGTTAAACTATTCTACTGGAGACAAGGAAGTCCTTGCCTTAATTAAAAACATTAAGGGTGCAGAGGCAATTTTAGGAAACAAATTTGTAGTTAGAAGTGATAACAAAAGAGTTACAAATTTCAAAAACTACAAATTAACTGATGCTGCTGATAGAGGAAGAATTTTGAGATGATGTTTTTAACCCAATATGAATATGATGTTGAAATGAGTGACAAGAACTATCTGTCTGACACTTTTACAAGAGAAATGACAATGTTTGAAAGAGAATGTCACAATCCAAAAAATCGGAAACTGGTGTCAGAGGAAAAGAGTCTTTGGGAAAAATACAAGAGCGGTGATAAAACCGTAGGACCTCTCCATGATGGACCAGGTTATCAATACATTGTTTCTTATGGAACTGCTGAATCAAATCAGTCTTCAGAAAAAATCAAGACAAGACCAGATTATAGATGGGATGAACATTCAGACCATTCTAAAACCACCTTGAAAGATGAAGATCAATTTGTTGCTTCCAATGAAGAAGAAAAACTCGTACATGAGTTCTTGTTGTGTCCGAAAGGAACAACCTCAACAGACCAGTCTCAAGGTAAAAGACCAGCTAGCCTGTCTCAAACGGCAGACGGTAAAAGCATGTCAAATCCGTTTATGGCTGCTGCTTTGCCAAAAAGTAGAAGAGCCCCTTTTAGTGTAAATAAACTACCCTTGGTTACTGAGAAGAAGGTTATTCATGATTAGCCTTTAAAGATCTTTCATAAACCAGTATTCAGGACAGATAGGCTATTGGCCTTTAAACAAAAGATTATTGTGGATAATATTCTGCATGTGTTTTACGAGGAGAATGAAGTTCACTTGCTTCAAACCCTTAAGGCTTTAACTGAAGAATTGTATGGATTCCATACAAAGGAAAAATGTGTTCTAGTAGAAAACTCCAAGGTTTCATGCCTTGAAAATCCTAAATCCATACAAAGGAAAAATGTGTTCCAACAGAAAACTCCAAGGTTTCATACCTTGAAAATCCTGAAAGCGCTAAAGTCCCTATTCTAGCGCTAAAAGAGTCTGAATGGTACAACTTCCATGATCTCTTAGGAGGTTTTGAAAGTAAAGACGTCCTTCGACAGACGTTATCAGTAGTTCCTAGCCCATATTATGGGAGATACTTGGTGAATGTTCAAGCAGAGAATCCTCAGAAACACAAGTTATGGCTTGTGGAAAATGGTTTTGTTCATAACCTTTGGACAAAGACTAATGAAGATTTGAAGGGTCTTCCAGAAATAATATCTGAAGCAGTTAAGAATATTAGACCTGATGGATGTATCCTAAGGCTAAAATTCATATCAACTCCACCAGAGTGGACAATGGTAGATGGAAAGATGAATTATATTTCTCCATATCATTATGTCAGGTTAATCCAGAGTCTAGTTCAAAAACCAGCTGTTGCGTTGCCAGTGGCAATGGTAGACCAAATCAAGGGGCAATAGTAGACCAAATCAAAGCATCTCATGGATGAAGGCTATGCCTATAATGATGTCACACCCCTGACCCGGTGTCGGTGGTTTCCAAGCACCTGAAGTCGAACTCGAGGCGTGAGTGGGAAAAGTAAAAGAAACTAAAACAATTTCAAATACTTTTTCAGAAATTATAAAAATAAAACGTTTACAAATAATAAAACAAATACAAAGACAAAAAGATGAGCCCTTGCTATCTATCTCACTTCTAATCTTCCGTAACTTTTTCTACTCTCGTACACGTCAGTTAACGTCACAATTAGACTTCTCGAAAGACGTGTCGTACCTTGTAAGCACCTGAACAAAATTCTATAGGGGTGAGCTTACGCTCAGTAGGGCCTAACATCTTTAGGTTATTCTTAACTACGTTGCACAATCAAGTTATCAAACATCAAACATCAAACATCAAACATCAAACATCAAACATCAAACAATACTTTACATAAATCAAAACAAATTGATGCATAAATGCTAATGCACTCCATCCACTCTATTACTGGCTAATTAATCCATACACCCAAGACATATGTACATACACGTCCCATACAGTGTACCGTGTAGATGTCTCGAATATACGACCTAACAAATCAGTAATATATAAACTCAAGTACCTCTTTTGCTAGTCTTTTATTAACCTCATGGTCCCCAGTCCCGAAACTCGAAAGATCGTTTTATCGACTCATACGTCGAAGGGGCATACTTTCCCCACTCAGAAATCATAGCTACTGAAAGTCCCCATGAAGAAACTCAACTACACAAAATGTATCTATTCTAATAATCTCATTCTCATTCTCCTCTCCAGAATCACCATTCTCACTATTCTCAAGTTTTCTCACAATGCATTATGTATGCAATCAAATATCGATGCGCGTAATATAATATTAAACAACATGCTTTTCAAAGAAAGCAATAACATCGATCATATATTCCAACGCATGCTTTTAACAAAAACAATAACAATCAAGAGTTAATCATTCAATGGCACACAATTCACCAAGTTCAATTATAATCTAATTATCAATTTAAATAAAGGTTCCCCGAGAAAGACCCTACCTGAAATCCAAGCTTTGACTCCGACGCTAACTATAACTAGTAACTCAGCGACACACTTCTGAAATCCTTATCCTTCTGCTCGTGAAACTGCAAGCGTGCGTTTAATTCCTTGTGTCGATTCCTTGTTCTGAGAAAATCCATGAACCTCTTCAAATCATTTCCATCAAATCCTTGTAAACTACTAAGGACACCCAATGTTACTTTGTATCCAAAAATGGCTCTCCACTCCACCATCCCATACCAAGTTTCCATCATTTATTAACAAAGCAATACATTATGCTCCATCTTCTCCAATCCCTCAACTCTGTAACTCTAATATATATCTGATCATAAAAATCATGCTTTGAGATTCATATCTGGTCAGAAATTAATCAAACATTGATCAACAACCAACACCATCGTCAAGCATAGTAGAGCAGTAGAACCTCAAGTAACAAATCTTGCAACTCTCTAACGAATTTCAGAACCAAGCAAGCACAAGCTATCGCTGCCGCGTTTGCTGCCGAGCACAGTGACCACATACGGTGGTCAACACAGCCTAAAACCCAAATTTGTCATCTCTCATCAAAAATGAAATTCAAGCACAAGAACATCAACCAAATTCTTTTCCAAAGTTTCTATCAATAACCAAATAGATAATTTGAAGTCCAAAAGCATCATCGTCGCCGCCGTGCACAGCGGCAGTCCTCACTGCCCTAAACCAACTTCATCATCTCTCAACCAAACTCAATTCAAATTATACAAACAGGTAGAGCTCAAAGAGAAGATCAACTTTGATACCTGAGTCGGACTCAGAGGTTGCCGGAAAACACCCAAGAACACAGCCTAAAACCTAGAAACTCCTCCTCTTTGATTCTCCCTCACCTGACCTCATCTCGACAAGCTGAAGACACAGGGACGTCGAGGATGAGGAGACGAAGCTAACCACACAGGTGAGAGGCTTCGACGCTGCCAGAATCGAAGACTCGCCGGCGAACCCAGCCTCTCCCCTCTCCACTTCGAATCTCTCTCTCTAGACCTCTTATCTGAAAACCAAAGACATGGACATGACTAGGATGTCGAGCTGAAGCTATCTCCACCGGTCTGCCACCACGCCGTCGCCGGAGAAGGAAGAACCAGTCGGGTCGCTCGTCGCTGCTATTCGGGTCGAGGTTGACCCGGTCTGGGTCTGAGACTGATCTATTCTGATCTGATCCCAATATGTATAAAGCAATGGACGGCTGAGATTCAGCTGTTTAAAAGATCTGACGGCCCAGATCAACTCCCTTTATTTTCTATTTTTAATTAAATTTTTAGATAATATCAACTTCTAAAAATCATTAAAGATAGCTTTGATGTCCAAACGATGTTTCGAAAAATCCTACGAACTCGTAACGATGTCTAGATTAATCCTATGAGCTCGAAAGACAAAATTTGACAAACTAAAAAAAATTGAAATAATTTTCGAAAGCTACAAAGAATTGAAAGAATAATAGAAATCGAAATAAAAAATAGCTTGAAACTAATTTTCCTTTTTAAAAAATAGAAAACTGAAATTTCGGGATATTACATATGAGTATCAAAAATGTGGTCCTAAGGGATTATGTTTAAGTCTTCTGGAAAACGGAGAAAAATAATGGTCACTTGCTATAATCACCCACCTCTAGAGAATTGTGATTTTTTCACGGCTCTCATGAGAAAAGAGGTTGATTGCACACTAGCTACAACCATGTGGCTAGAAAAAATCGAGACGAATGTGAAGTATAAGATTTTTGATCCTTGTGACTCAGATCTCGATAATGAAGAAGATAACACAGCATGTGAATGGGAATATAGTAGCCCAAATTCGTCGGCAGGATACGACGAGGAAGAATATCATAATCTCACTAATAGGATGGAAGGATGAGTGGTCGCCAACGCATCAAAACAAGAAAGTTTTTCTTTCTGATAAGAAGTGTGTGGCTGCCGACGCAAGAAGATAAAAGACTTTACTTTTTCAAAAGTAAAGTTATTAGGATAAGATACTTTTATCGTCCACTTGGTTTATGTGAGTTTTAATCTCAGTTTGGAGGAGCCTTAGGCGTCAGTAGGAAGGCATCAGAAACTTGGAATAGAAGTTCTCTCAACCTTTCTCAAGAAGTAAGATAGCCAGAATACAGTCTTTTCAGTATAGTGTGAGAATAAGAGAGTGTTGTGTGCTGTAATCATCTGGTGTAGAGTGCATTTTACTTACAAGTAAGTGTTTATCTTGTAATTATAAGTATGAATTTAGTTGTTTACCTGAGAGCGAGGCTCTGGGTTTTGTATTTGTATTTATGTTGGAATAAATAGATTCTATCTTGTGCCCCATAATCCGTCACACAAAAAAAAAAAGTTGTTATATTCATATTTAAGTTTGCTTCGTGTTTTGTTATAAATACTTTGCTTTTGTGAATTAAGGTTTTTCCATGCTAAGACAACAGTGATTCAGCCATAATTAGTAACCATTTAGACATAAGGTCGTTAGGTGAAATGTTGGCATGTTGAAGGTTAGTTCTTAGGATAGAGAATTTTAGAGTCATAAAAGTAAGGTAAGGTAAGATAAAAAATAAGTAAATAAATAAAAAATAAAAACAAAAAAAACTTAACATAATAGTTACTAAAAAGTAACGGAGGTTAGTATCTCATAGATAACAATTAGGAGTATAGGTACTACATTGACTACTTTAAAAGTTTAGATATCAAACTGACATGGACACAAGAATTAGGGGACTATTAATTGCTGAACTTTTCTCAAATTAGAATCCAGTTTTGGTTCAGAAAGGTATGTTGATGATCAATGTTGTGACGACACTCTTCTTACTTGCTGCGTCCGCACAAACCTAACATACTCGCTGCCTCTTTGGTTATTCGTCGCTACTCTTTGCTCCCTTATACACACTGTGCACTATTTTTCTTCAAAATAAATGTGAGAAAAACATAACACACTTTCACCATTTGGGTTCACAAAGAAAACTATTTGGGTTTACTCCGGGTAGACTGATCTCAAGGCAACGGGTTGGAACAAGATCACTTGAATGCTGCCAACGGGACCCCGATAATGCTGGGCATATCCCCTCTTCCCCATGAACTACTCCTTCAGACAAATTCTCATCCCGGGCAGATTTTCGAATGTTGCCGGTGAAAGTCACCGGGATAAGAGGATGATCAGACATCGGGAGGAGTGGGTCGTCACCGGTGAAGCTCCGATCGACCTAGCTAAACTATTTTGGCGATTGCGTGAACTCCAGGTCCCGATGAATCATCTCCGAGTGTTGTCGAAGCGTCGCTCAAAGCTAGTTGGGCTCTTGGTGAGGACCCGGTGATAAAGGGGACCTGGGCGGGTCATGCTATGCCACCTAATGGCTTGGGCCTATATATCAGACACCATGAGCTAACCTTCCTCTATGAGCTTGCTGGTTGCTCTGACTCCATGTGCTTGCTGGTAAGAACACAACTAGCCATAGGGAGACAAAGATATAGTGGTTCACCATGTCATCGAGGGACATGGCTACGTCCACTTAAGGTTCCACTATCATGGCCAATATGTCTTTGGTGTTACAAGAGCTCTCTAAGATGGAGTGAGTAGTGATTGAGATTCATTCTACATATGGGAAGCCTTCCTTTTATAGCTAAGGAAAGTTCATTCATATTACATATTTTTGATGTGGGACAAGGTGCACATATCTCTTATCATGGTGTCTTCTTGTGGAGCTTGGAGGAGCACCTCCTCGACGTGGTACCGATGATCTTTCACCATGGCGAGGTAGCCCGGATGTTGGTCTACCAGAAATATGATGGGGGCGGGGCCTCCGTGGCCGGAAGACGGTCTACGAGATCATTGCTTATGCTTGGCGGTATATCTACTATCAACAGATAGTTACATAGCAGGTTAATGTAGTTAGACAAGTGTAGAATGTATGTAACTACCCAGGTAACTATCAATATGCATGAATAGTTACATAGGCAAATACATAAGTGTAGCATGTATGTAACTACCCAAGTAACTATCAATCTGTAGTTGTGTAAATGTTCTGATAACTGTTGATATAATATGTTATGAACTGGTCACTTGAGTTATTTGGCTTGAATTTTTATTGAAAAACAGAATGGCTTGTGGGATTTTCGTAGTTACACAAGTGTAGCATGTATGTAACTACCCAGGTAACTATCAATTTGTAGTTACATGGATAGTTACATGAATAGTTACATTGATAGTCACATGCATAATTACATGGATAGTTACATAGATGGATAGTTACAGGGATAGTTATATTGATAGTTACATAGGTAGGTTAATGTTGTTACACAAGTGTAGCATGTATGTAACTGCCCAAGTAACTATCAATCTGTAGTTACATGGATAGTTACATTAATAGTCACATGCATAGTTAGATAGATAGTTACATAGATGGATAGTTACAGGGATAATTACATTGATAGTTACATAGGTAGGTTAATGTCGTTACATAAGTGTAACATGTATGTAACTGCCCAAGTAACCATCAATCTGTAGTTACATAGATAGTTACATAGGCAATTTAATGTCGTAACACAAGTGTAGCATGTATGTAACCACCCAAGTAATTATCAAATTGTAGTTACATGGATAGTTACATTGATAGTTACATTAGCAGGTTAATGTCGTTACACAAGTGTAGCATGTATGTAACTACCCAAGTAACTATCAAACTGTAGTTACATGGATAGTTACATGCATAGTTACATGGATAGTTGCATAGTTACATAGATAGTTGCATAGATGGATATTTACGTGAATAGTTACATTAATAGTTACATAGGTTGGTTAATGTCGTTACAAGTGTAGCATGTATGTAACTACCCAAGTAACTATCTGTTTCTGCAAGATCCCGCAGACCTTTTAGAAGTTTTAGCGTGACCTCTGTTCCTAGGCTTCGCTGACTGGCTACCTGCAACAGGAGATTTACCGGGACTTACCAGTCTTTCTCTCTCAGATGGTTAAGTCAGTTGTGTGGTTGGTGAAGTATATTTAATGCTCAGAATTAATTAGCTCTTTTGTTGACTTTAACATTGCATTTATAACCCCGCTTCGACTTCTTTCTTGCTTGCCAATCAATGTGGGACAAGTGTGATGTTGTGATTTGTTTATTTAGCCCTCTGTTGTGTGCCTCCTGCCCGGCCCAGACTGCTATGACCTCTAGGACGATGCCTGCTTGGTCTACCTCATGGTGGGTTTCTGGTAGCATCGTGGGCCGAGAAGGTATTCATCTACTGCAGACTACAAGTCCCCCCAAGTTCCCGTTCAAGACACGTCTTAAGTGGGGACTTAGAGAAATGGCCCACGATTTAGCAAATTACCAACGGGTACCCGGTCCCAGTCCCCTCAAGTTCGTACTCGGGACATGTTTGAACAAGTTGTTATTGCGATGGATGAAGGTAGCGAGCCTTTCAATATCATGTGTTTCTGTTCGAGCGCGGGGTATGATCCCTGCGTGGGTTATCATGCCACTATTCTCCGTGTGAAGGGAATGATATGAACTGCCCCACTCCCACTCTCTGAGAGCTGTACATGGGACTTACGGTTCTCATGGCTCTAGTTGTTTCGCTCATGCTTCCCGGTGATACGTTTTCAGGGGTGGATTCATGCCCATAGGGTTTGAAAACATACCTTTCGAAACTTCAAACACTTGAAGAAGTCGAAAATTGTAGTCAAAGGAAACCAAAAATCGTCAGTGGGTGGCGGCGAAAGGATTGGCAGCTGGTGATGTCGAACGGCAGCTGGGAAAACAGGCAGCAGCGGCGGTCGGACATAGGAGCCGAAAAACGCTTTTTTTAGTGTTTCGAAAAATAAACGGTGGGCTATTAGTTTTAGGATTATAACAAAATGCATGATAACGTGATGAAGTATAAACAGTAGAGACAAAGAGAGATAGTAAGAGAATAGATAATCATCTTATTCATTGATAGGAGCCCGTTATATAGGGAATTACAAAGTACCAATATGGTAATGATAAGGAATACATAGTCTTATTCTAACTACATATCCTGATGGCATAAGGCCAAGACACACATATGGAATATCCTAAAACACTATGACCGGATTTTCGCAACCAATGACCGTTGACCATGACTCCGACGACCGTTGACCGGGATCCGACGATGTTGACCGAATTCTGACGACCGTTGACCGGACTCTTCGGCTCCTATGTCCGACCGCCGCTGCTGCCTGTTTTCCCAGCTGCCGTCCGACATCACCATCTGCCAATCCTTTCGCCGCCACCCACTGACGATTTTTGGTTTCCTCTGACTACAATTTTCGACTTTTTCAAGTGTTTGAAGTTTCGAAAGGTATGTTTTCAAACCCTATGGGCATGAATCCACCCCTGAAAACGTATTGAGGGCAGGAGGGGGTTCGTCGGGGGGTCTACTGGAGGCAGTAGGGGGGTCTATTGGGGGCAGTAGGGGGTTAAACAGTACACAAAGCTGTTCGAGTTAAACAATACACAAAGTTGTTCGTTTTCTAAATCCACACTCTACTATTCATTATTTTTAAATTGCTCAATCACAACTCATAAACCACACATGTCAACAATCCGATGCAAAAATCTCACTATTCAAACACAAATTCATGAAAACCAAAGCACGATGGGATTAGAAACTTACGTCACCAAATAAGAGATGCAGCTGAGGACGAGCAAGATGTCGTCGTCACAATAGGATATCTAGTCGAGGTCGTCTTCGACAGAATTGGAGATCCGGTCGAGGTCATTGTCGGCAAAATCAGAGATCCAGTCAAGGTCTTTGTTGACAGAATCGAAGATCTAGTCGAGCTTCTCGTCGATGGAATTGGAAACTCAATCGAGTTTGAGCCGGCGTCGTCGTCAGAGGTGAGCACAATCGAGGTCGCCGTAGACGAAATTGGAGATCCAGTCAAGATCTTCGGTGACAGAATCGGAGATTCACTCAAGGTCTTCGTTAATGGAATTAGAGACGTAATCAAGGTTAAGCCGGCGTCGTCGTCGGAGGTGAGAGAGAGAGAGACTGAGAGAGGTTTTGAGTGAGAAAAAGAGGAGAGACGTTCTAAGAGGCACAATTCTTGTATCTTTCAAAATAAGGGGTAAAATTGTTAGAATGAAATAATTTGAGCAAGCAAAATGAATTTGTGTGAGTAAAAAGATTAAAATGGACTTATAAGCAACAAAATGTTAAAAAGAGGACTTGCATGAAATTTTCGATGTATTCAAATACGGAACGATTCACATTCATCCACTTTCACTTTCAGAAATTATCGCAACCAGTCGGGGCCATTAACTCAGCCTCTTTCCAGTACCGCTAATCTTGACTGGTGAACAAACGCGCTTCTCTAAATACCCTCTTCCATTGCAATCCCTCTCTCGCTTCTGCCGCTTATTAGCCGACGACACTGCTCAAGGAAGATCAAGAACAACCGTGCTCTGTTTTTTCTGTTTACCCCTTTCTTGCTTCCCTGCTCAACTAAGATCAAGAACAAACGTGCTCGGGCTTCTTCCTGTCTTGTGTTTCTAATCAAGGTTATGAAATCAGATTCTGATTTACTTTATATGTAGATCTGGTCTTTTATATCTTATATGGAATTCTCTGATCTTGGCTTCCCTCGTGATTTGTTCTATTACACGTTTGTTGGATCAAGTTGTCATAAGAGATACATAAGTGTTTGTGTTGAATTAGTCGCAAACACATGATGTTGTAAGATAAAATTAGAAGTTTAGAAAATAGAAATGCAGGCAAATACGTTTTACATCATGTTTCTGAAAATAAAGTACTTGAACCAATCCCATTAATTCCTATTTCTTGAACGAATCCCATTAATTCCTAATTCTGTCTCCCTTTGCTGCTCCCCTTAACTCTCCCACATCCCATCGGAATAGCACACCTTACATGTCTTATCCACACACAAACTGCACAAACAAAAAATTTCGTCAGTGTTTCCTTCCAATTTTTTATTTTATTTTTTTATTTCAATTCTACCTGAAACGTGATCTGTTCACTTTGTTCAGCCGATCCATCATGTCGTTGTGAGTAATACAGTAGTTGAAGATGAATAAGGATAACTCTGGGAAAGTACAACTGATTGCGCGCTCGATCTCTTCAAATGTAAGCGTGTCTCTATTATTGCAATCCTGGTTGCAGTGGGTAATGAAGTTCTTTGCCAACTCTAACATTCCTAAGCCATTGTCTTCATATGTTTTCTTTTCATCCTCTCTCTTTTTGATCACCCTTTTGAAGGCATTTCTCATTCTCACCGGCAAACAATCGATTCTATCTTTTATCTTATCATGTCTGTGAGCATTAGCACAAGATGCCTTGAAACTGTCTAGCCCATCTTTTTCTTCAATCAAAAACAACCAGAAATGGTAGATTCTCATTAACCTTTGCCTCATAAATTGAACAAATGGATGTTCTCCCATATGTTTGAGATATTTCCTGCATTGAACAGTAAAGTATCAAAGTCTACTTCTCTGACATATCTATGCTATATGCATATCATACTTACTGATATACTTGTATATATATACTGCATACTTAATGACATAGCCGTGATAAGTTTCAAAAATGATGCTCCAAAACATAAACATGTTGTTCATTATAGTTTTAGAGGAAGTAAAGCTATTTTCATTGTTATGGCTTTTATCAAGCTCTATGGTATGTATAGCCACATACATGATTGTTGGCTAATTGAGGCTTGGTGAGTAAAACACAATTTTTGGAACACTCGAATTGATGGATATTGTACATTAAAGTTTTGCCTTTATCCATACTGGTATTGAGTATATAGGATTGGTTGTAAATAAAGATATTTTACTTTTGGTGTTGTTTCCATGTAAGGATTTACATTTTCTGGACACTGACTATTGATCTTGCCTTCTAATACATTTTTTTTCTGCTTCTTTTGTATTTTACTAAACCTTAAAATGCAAACAGATATATGTATATACAAGTTAAATCAATAAGTAGTTGTCCTAACAACTTCAGTAGCTCAAAACAAAAGGCTTCTTATTTATAAAGTAATTATAATAGCATATAACTTGCTGAAAAATAACCATATGAAGGTACACTACCAGAAAAGAACTTACCTCGATATAATTTTATTGTATTTAAATGCTTTAAAAGAAGAAAGAACAGATTCTCTGTAGCAAATGTACTCGTAGGTACTTAACATAATCTTGAGATGCAATTAAAACAATTAAGTTGTTTAGATCAATGATCTGTTGATTTAACTTGTATATACATATATATATATATATATATATATATGTTCCTTCTTAATTCATATATAAGAATATAGTATCATCTCTTATGTTATATTGTCTACATGTTCTATTGATCTTATTTTATTTAGCCAAAGTGACTCTTTAATTCTTTACTTAAGTGAGCCTACAGGAAATACATAAAATGATGTGCTAAGGAACACAAATGGATAAAGGTCATCTCATGCTGAGGAAGATGTATGCAATAATGCATATGCTTTAAATCAGCTAAGTTTTGTGAGTTGATATATCAAAAGGATTTCATGAATTTGATTTGTGTTATGAGATCGAAATCGCCTAATTTAGTTTACTGTGTTTTTTGACAAAATCCTTGCGTATCAAAATATATCTTCATATATGCAATTCTGTAGAAAATTTTGTTAAAAACTACAGTCAAGATTAATACAGTTCTTGAAGTTATAATAGAACATGTAGCATTAATCAAGGTTTTATGATCCAATCACCTCTTTTTTTAATATCTAGAAAATTTTCTTTACCCAAAAATGTTGAATGCTTCATGGAATAACAGATTTTTTGCATGTTGCTTAAGAAACTTAAGAATGATGAGTCTTATGTCACAAAGGCATTAGTTATATATTACTGTAGTTTTATGAGGTAAAGTTGAAATCCTATGATAACATACCTTTCCAAGTTGCGTCTCAACATTTTAATAAAATGGTCAAGCTCAACGCACTGATAGGTCCCTAATTCATTGTCCAGCTCATGAATGAAGTTTTGCAATTCTTGCTCATTTCCTTGTTCAATGAGATGATACACTTTTATCCTGAAGAAAGAAAAAAAATATATATATATATATATAATTAAACAGGGCCCTTCCAATGAGGGATCCCTATTTTAAGCCATTTACAGGGATATGGCATTACACCAACTTCCCGATTATAATTTTACATCTCCACCGTTCATATCTTAGGTCTATATGAGTAGATCACCTCTACAAAATTTCATATGATTTGGTGATCGTTAAGACTTTCAAAAGTTCAATTTAGTTTTAATGACCTTCAACGGTTTTAGTTTGACATAAGCTGGACCGTTCAAGATCATTAAAACTAAATCAAACTTTTGAAAG
>NC_020491.1:4063117-4071296 GCF_000184155.1 Fragaria vesca subsp. vesca
GGGGCCATTATTTTTAATCACCTGTATTTTTTGATGCTTTCCTTTGTAAGCCTTGTATCCCAATGTTCTTCCCATTCCATCCTGTTAAACAACATAAAGGGTGGAAGTTAGGTTCAATTTTGTTTAGAGACTTTTGTTTATACCATGAGGATAGTGTACTAGTTATGGGAGTCCTAGTTATGGAAAGTTAGGTTCATATGGGAACCTTGCATTCTCTAATTGTGTACTAGTTATATAAAAAAATGAATCTACATGGCTTCATACATAGAGTTATATCAAGCATCTGGGATATCAAAAAATGTGAATCTCTGATATATCAAGATATGAAACGTGCTTCCTTCCGGACTTTTTTTTTTTGCAAATTTTGGGGCATTAGGAAGCTACACAGCACGAATGCGCCAAGAACAAGCTTCGGCAGCACACTTGGCAAAGTTCAAAGTGCTGCGCAATAAAATTATGTATCCTCTTCCCCCTCCTCCATGTGGGCAAATCCGAAAACCAAACCAAAACAATCACAACCACCCTTCTTCGCAATTTATGTGGAATGTAACTATAAACTTCTCCATCTAACTCGAAACTTTGAAATGAAAATTTTCATGAGAGTCTAACTCGAAACTTTGAAATGCATATTTTCATGAGTCTTTAAATTTCCAAGCGATACCATTTAAAGCTCATACAAACTGCACAAAGCACTAAACCTAGTTTAAAGTTGACAGCTTTACCACAGTGAAACCATAAATTAGTGAAATTTGAGGCATTTTGGGCTGGAAGTCAACCTAAAACTGAGATAATAGCAAAACAAATTATACATGAAAAGAAACATAAAAGAGCTAGAGCTTTGAGATTTCAATCAAGAACAGAGAACTACACAGCAACTCCACAGAGAAGTGGGTATTGCTGACCTGTAGAAGAAGAAGAGAAGCAGGCGACGATGGCGATCAGAGCGGCAGTGAGAGAGAGAACGAACAGTTTGGGTATTTCTACTATTTCATTTTATTTACAACGTACTATTTCAAAGAAAGTGAGCTGCTTCAATCGTCCAAATAAAAAGTGAGCTGCTTCACTGTCAGGGAATCACCATTTTCTCCCTGCTCTTTTCTTATTTACGGGGATGCCATTGGAAACCTGGTGTGGACTTCGGTCCATATTGACCAGCATCCACAAACTCAGATGCCTGTCTTTATGCCCTTGTGGCTCTCTTTTGTAATGCAGTTGCTTCGTTTCGTTTCTGTTTTGGGGTGTGAGATGGGTTAGCTAAATTGGCTAAAACCACAACAATTCCAATGAAATATCATTTCAGACCAAAAAAAGAAGAAGAAGAAGGTTTAGCTAGATCATCTACAACGCCCAACACCCCATAAATTGTAGGTTACATAAAGTCTTAATGAAGCAAGATACCTGTTCAAGCTGATAATCTGGACTCAACCCAGCTCAATCTAGGGTGCTTACTCTTTGTATTCCGATCTCTTGCCGGTTTATATGGTTTTCAATTGTTTGCATCCTAAAGTGTTTGTTATCCATTCAACTTGAATGAAGTCACTATATGATCAAAATCCAGTTCAACCTTCAAGATCTTATACCGTTTCAATCACGTCTATCATATAAAATCAAATAGCAAATCATCTATACTATTAGTAAGAGAGGAAATACATCACACGCTCTCATATTCAAAGCATATGATATGCCACAATTAGATCGAGAAGATAATCAATGCTGCTAGTTTAGTTAAGGACGAATTTATCTCTTTAGCTCATGATCGAGTTATACAACTTATAATAAGAACGAACATGTAAATAGAGAGAGATGATAATTCTGATGTGATGATGACAAATGGGGGAAGTTGCGCACACACGCAATATAGCCTTCACTGCCTTATTGTCACACAATATTCATATGATATGCCACAATTAGATCGAGTAAGTTACGTACATGTTTATATCGGATGATATGTCACACTTAGATCGAGTAAGTTCTTCAAAAACGTAGAGTCAATCAGAACTTTCTAATATTCTTATCATAGACATGCAACTGGAGCACATAATTGTGCAAGCAATGCAACTTTTGGTCTGATAGACTTTTTTTTTTTTTGGTTTAAACCTCGATGAAACGAGGGTAATTTATTGAGAAGAAAAAAGAAGAAAACATCATAGTAGGAGGGACCTAACTCCACTCCTAACAAAAATAAAAAACAAACCTATAACTCACAACAAAACAACAAAAGTTAACAAAAACGAAAAGTGGGAAGCCCCAACCCATCGTTATTATAAAGAGAAATAACAAAAGTTGGGGGCAAGTCCCACCACATCAAGCCTGAAGACTTTGTCCTTTCATTTGCCAATGCATCTACAACTCTGTTACCTTCTCGAAATATGTGAGAAGAGTGAAAGTTCATCTGAGAAATTAGGTACAAGCAATTGCTCCACTCTACACTTAGTTGCCAAGGCACCAAAGTGGGAGAGCGAAGGAAACTAAGAACTAGCTCTGAGTCTACTTCCAACCAGATATGCTTCCACTCTCGTACCCAAGCTAATTCAATAGCTTTGATAACAGCCATAACTTCAGCAGCAACAGAGCTTGGAATGTCCAAGTTAGAGCAAAAAGCACCCATAACTTTGCCACTGTAATCACGAAATACCCCGCCATAACCAGCTTTGTTCGAACTACTTTTCCATGCCCCATCAGTGTTCAACTTAATACACCCATACGGAGGAGGATGCCAGTTAACTTCGATTACTCTTGGTGCACGCCGAGGCCGACATTGAACCCCAACTTTCTTTAAAACCACAAGCTCCTCAGTAGAATTAAACATGCATCCAGTGGCTAACTTATTTGATGAAATAACATGGCCTGAAATGAGGGAACATACACGTGTAGCATCCACCCTAAGACCTTCATATTTAATCTTGTTCCTTGAACTCCAAATAAACCATAGAGTAGTAACAAAACATGTTGACCACAATTCCCTTAATTGAGGACTCCGAGTAGAGCTGAGGCCAAGGTTCAACATAAGCAAAACTGAATTGGGAGAGCCACTGATGCCAAAATTAGAGGTCATGTAATGCCAAATCGTAGAAGCAAAAGGACAATAAAGAAATAAATGATCAATTGACTCACTTTGCTGCCGACAAAGAACACAACATGAAGCTAGTGACACCCCTCTTTTTTGTAGAAAATCATCAGAAATAACTCTACCATTTAACACCTTCCAAGCCAACAGCGACATGCGGGGAGTTATAAACTTTGACCAAATTACTTTGCTCCATGCCAGAGGGGGGTGGTGAATACGTAAAAACGAATATGCAGCTCTTGCAGTGAGTATCCCAGAAGCTGAAGGCATCCATACCAAGCGATCAGGAGAATCAAATGCAATTGGAAGACGACTAATGATCTCACATATATCTGGAAAGTGAAGTTGAAGTAAGGGAGGCAAGTTCCAATTACCATCATGAATGAAGTCTGAAACCTTATTCTCCAAGATGTTAACATTAGCTCCAACGCATTAAGTTGACGGCCAATAAAATTATCTTTCCAGAAAGCAACTTGCGAGTTAGAACCAAGAAGCCAGCATCCATTGTCAATAACTTGTTGCCAAAATCTCTTAATACCTGGCCATATAGATGATGTTGCATAGGAGCGTCGTAAGACACCATTCCTCCAAAAACGATTTCTCAAAAAATTACACCCGTTCGAGGTAGAAGAATAAATCTCCCATGCCTTCTTTAGGAGCAGGGAACGATTAAGAACACCAAGTTGTTTCAGACCCAGGCCTCCCTCATCCATTGGAGCACAACAAGTTTTCCAAGCCACCAAAGGAACTCCACGCTTATCTATTGAACCTGACCATAAGAAATTACGGCACCAAACTTCTAAGCGACGAAGCAAGGTGACTGGCCACTCATAAATTTGGAAACTATATACCACCATGCTTGCCATAACAGATTTAATTAGCTGGAGCCGACCGGCCATTGACAAAAGAGAACCTTTCCAACTTGAAAACCGTAACCGGATCTTGTCTACAATATATTGGAAATGAGAAGCCCTCGGTTTACCCCTGAAAATTGGGACTCCTAAGTAAGTAAATGGAGCTGTGCCTGCAAGAATTCCCAGAAGGTCTACAATAAGATGATGCCTATAAGATAGATGCTTGCTCATAAACACTTGTGACTTTGCCTTGTTTATAACTTGCCCTGAATTGACACCATACTCTCCCAAAAAATCCATTATCACTGCCAAACTTCGTCTATCACCTCGACAAAAGACAATGATATCATCAGCAAATAATGAATGAGAAGGTGCACGAGTACCTCTGGGAGAAGAAATAGGATGTAACTGCCCCGAATTCATAAGATAAGATATTCCTCTACTAAGAGCTTCCTCTGCTAAGCAAAAGAGCAAAGGGGAAAGTGGATCGCCTTGACGAACTCCCCTACCACAGGAAAAGAAACCCACTGACCTTCCATTAATTTGAAGAGAAAGTTTTGCTGAATGCAAAAGGTTTCTCACCCAAGTCACAAAGACATGGTGAAAACCAAAAGCCTGCAACACACGAGCTAAAAAATCCCAGGAAAGAGTGTCAAAAGCCTTGGTGATGTCAACCTTAATCGCCACATTACCTCCATAACATTTATTATCTAACAAATTGAAGCATTCTGATGTAGTCATAATGCAATCAGAAATATTCCGACCTTTGACGAAGGCATGTTGCTGTGGGGAGATGATCCTAGAGGCAATTTCTGTTAACCGCAAAGAAATAATCTTCGGAATGATCTTGAAGATAAAATTAGCAAGAGCAATTGGTCGAAAATTCTTGATACAATCTGCATGCTCCACTTTAGGAATTAAAATGATGAGGCTGGAGTTGAAAGAAGATGGTAACTTACCAGTTCTAAAGAAGTATTGCATTACAGAAACCACATCTTGGCCAACAATATCCCAACAAGAGACAAAGAAGTGACCGTTAAATCCATCTGGACCTGGTGCACTATCTGGATCCATAGACTTAATAGCTGACCAAATCTCATCTGACGAAGGCACTACAATTAAACGATTATTTTCTTCTTCAGTAACAAGGGAAGGAATGACTCCAGACACTAGGCCAGTATCATGACAACCCTCGTCATTAGCAAAAATATTTGTATAATAATCAAGGATATGGTTTTGGATCGAAGCACAATCCTCAAACACCTGACTTCCTTCTCGTAGCAAAGTAATGGAAGATTGAGCCCTCCGAACTCTACACATAGCATGGAAATATGAAGTATTCCTGTCCCCTTCAGCAAGCCACTGTTGTCTTGACTTCTCCCGCCAAAACATCTCCCGGATACGTAGTGAATCTGTCAGGCTAGCTTGTAAAAAACTTTCCTTGGCTAGTAGATCATCAGAACCACCTGAAGTTGCAATATCATGTTGAATCTGGGCTAAAGCATTAAGATCATCATCCACCTTCTTATGGATTATGGATATTCTCAAAAACCTCCCAATTCCATACCCGCAGCGCCTTGCGTAATACCCGAAGCTTGTGTTGCAGCATTGATAACGGGCAACCATAAGTTACAACTGAACCCCAACATTGCCTGACAAAGTCTTTAAATTTTGTATGTTCCACCCACATTTTCCGAAACCTGAAAAGACTTTGACATGCACCAAAGTCCTTTGAGAAAGACATGATCAACGGGTTGTGGTCGGAAGAAAGGCGCGGCAAAGTAAAACAATCAAACTGAGCCCATGCATCTAACCAATCTAAATTTGCAAGGCACCTATCCAATCGTAGTTCCACATTACCTCGAACACCTCTTCTACGAGCCCAAGTGAACTGGGCACCCTTAGTATCAATGTGAACTAGCTGACAAATGTCAAACATGGCCTGAAATTCTTCACATGACCGAGCACAGACAGGAGCACCACCTTTCTTTTCATGTGAGCCCAATACAGCATTAAAGTCGCCCACGACTAACCACGGACCATGAACAAATCTGTTCATAACATCAGCTAGATCAAGCCACAAAGCACGACGCTGGGACATGGTAGTCTTAGCATAAACCGCAATGAAGATAGTGACAACTGAGTCCAATGTAACCTGAAGAGAAATATGCTGATCTGTTCTCGAGAGGACCTGAATGGACTGATGGAGATAAAGTTTACAAAAGACCCAAATATTGGGACAAGACTCTCCTCTATCATTTGTGCAAACATGAATTAAGTTTAAGGAACGCCAAAAAGAACCTGGAATAGCAGTCAAATCCACAAATGGTTCTGCAAGACATAAAACTTCTGGATTATGGACCTGTACAAACTTCTTAAGAGCATTTTGAGTGGGCTCATTATCGATGCCCCGTAAATTCCAATACATCACCTTCATTAAGGAACAACTTTAGAACGACGAATATAAGCTTCTCGGTTTTCAACTTTCGAAGCTTCTCTTGATGACTTACGTCGAGACTTAGAAACCACAGTGAATTCAGGCTCACGTTCAGTTTCCTCATACCAACTATTGATAGGGACAGTAGAGACATTCCTATTAGGAGAAGAACCTGAGTTAAGCTCACACTCAGAGTCATAAACCTCTGTAACAGAATTTTATAGCATCCATGCTATCCCCTCCACTTGAGCCATTATGTTCCTGATCATTTTGCTGTTGCTTGGATACATCCAAGGCAGCCTCCAAAACAACCCCCGCAGCTAGAATCTGTAAGCGATGGATAATTATTTTAAGAGAAATTTTAAATACACATCTTTAATCTCTTAATACACACCTTATTATTTTATGTTTCTATTGAGATTTTATAGGTAAGCTAAATGACCAAAACATACATTTATTATTAAAAAAAATTCACGCTAAAAGTATTCTTTCTAACGTCTTTTACCCTAAAATCGTCGAAAACATGTTTTCTCCCCTAACCCCAATTCTTCTCCACAATTCATTTGGGTTGTTGTTGTTGTTGTTGTTGTATCTATATCAACTTTAGTTTGATCTTACAGATCATATTGTCAAATATTGTATCTTTATCAGCTTTAGTTTAGTTTGATCTTGGAGATCATATCGTCAAATACTGCATCTTTATCATGATATATTTTATCGAATAACTAGCTATCTATGTTTAATAGCTAATGTATTTCTACAGTTGTACTAGCTTGGGAATTTTGAAAACTTATATTGGTGATTTGGAGTTGGGATATAACAATAATCATTCTACAGTTGTACTAGCTTGTGAATTTTGAAAACTTGTATTGGTGATTTAGAGTTGGGATATAACAATAATCATTTGATTATAAATAACAATAACCATTTGATTATAGATTGAACGATGATAACCAAAAATTTCTACAAAAAATTAGACGAAATAATATGTAAAAAGATATACCAAATAGTAAATATATATTAATTGTATTAATAACGGAATATTTCATAAATTAAGGGCATTTTAAGCAATTTGGGATGTGTATTAAGTATAATACTGAAATTAAAAACTTGATAGGTAGTGTATTAAGTAAAGGGTGTGTATTAAGATATTAGGGGTGTGTATTTAAAATTTCTCTTATTTTAATTGTAGACTATTACGTGATAAATTATGTAATAATCTAAACTAACCTGTAGCAAAATTTTTACATGATGACACAGAAATGTAAATTAGATGAATCAAAAGTGATTGTTTTACATTTGGACTATAATCAGGTTACTCAGACTACACACAAGTGAGGTGATTGAGGTCGTCCGAGATTATAAAACACTGAACAACGTGGAGAACTTTTATCCATTTGAACTTTTTAGGTGCCAATGGCGTAGCCAGCTAGGGGGCAAGGGGTTCAATTGAACCCTCTCAAATTTTCAAAAAGAGTAATTAGCCTCCATTTGTATTAGATATCAGTGGAAATAAAACATAAATTGACCCTTCTTCTCTAATAAATTTTTAATTAGTCTTAAATATTCTTCAACAATAATGGAATGAAATAAAAATTTATACTATTCAGATACTTAATCCAATTAATACAAATCGTGTTAAGGGTTTTTTACCTTACTAAATGGAAACAACACATTAATGTTTACCATACATCAACATGCATTATCTCTTAAACAAAAGAAACGACATCTTATTTTTTTCCAATATTTATCGTGTATGAAATTCTAATCCAAAGTTTATTAGAGATGATAATGATAGAACAAAAATATTGTTGAAATTAA
>NC_020491.1:4075547-4079884 GCF_000184155.1 Fragaria vesca subsp. vesca
AAAAAAAAAACTAAACACGCTCTCTAAAATAGCTAAAAAATAAAATAGAAAGTCTGCTAAAATTGCTCTAATTGTTTCATCCTCATAAAAAAGAGGGAAAATGCCCAAATACCCAAAAATTAGAAAGTTAAAGCCCATTCTAATGAAATTCTAATCTCTTAGCCCATTCTAATGATTCTTATGCAAAAGACATTATTACCCTCTATAGAATTAAACCCACACAAATTCTAATTTTCTTCTTCTTCTCTTCTCAATCTGCTCTCTCTCTCTCCCCTTTCCTCGACGACGGACACCGCCGCAGACTTGACGACGGACGCCTCCGTTGTAGACGATCATGAGGCAGCGCTTGCCGAGGCCGGTGGGGACAAGTGCGGCGTTGTTGCAGAGGTCGGAGGAGAAGGAGGCGGTGGAGATGCGATGGTGGGAGACGACGGAGGAGGAGAAGGAGCGGGGGATGGAGGGGTGGGGGTCGGAGGGGGAGAGGCGGGAGAGAGTGGGTTGGAGGATGAAGAAGGTGGAGCCGATGAGGATGAAGATGAGGCGTTGCTCTTTGAAGATGTAGCTGAGGGATCTGGGGTGCTTCAAGGCTTTGGGGGAGTAGGAGGAGGTGGAGGAGGTGCGTCAGGGTTGGTGGAAGAGGAGGCCGATGTGTCGCCGTCGGGGAAGGTGGGTGCCCAGAGAAGTCAGTTAGTTAGTTTTTTTTTTTTTAATTTTTGGTATATCCTTACATTAATATTGAGCTCAGTAAGTGATTATTGAGGATTGATAAGTGATTATTGGGGTCAGTAAGTTATTATTTGAGGTTTGTAATTTGATTATTAAGGGCCAATAAATGATTATTGGGTATCAGTAAGCAATTATTGGGTGTCAGTAACTGATTATTGGGTATCAGTAACTGATTATTGGAGGTCAGTAACTGATTATTAGGGGTTAATAACTGATTATCAGAGGTCAGTAATTGATTATTGGGGGTCAGTAACCAAGTTATTAGAGGTCAGTAATTGATTATTAGGGGTCAGTAACTGATTATTGGGGGTCAATAACCGAGTTACAGGCGATCAGAATCCGGCGGCCGGAGAAAAATTGAGTTACTGGGGGTCAATAACCGAGTTACCGGTGACCGAAACCCGGCGACTGGGGAAATCCGGCAACCAAAGTCCGGCGGCCGGTGACCGGAGTCCGGTGAGGTTCCGGCCAAGTATTCTCTTTCTTCCACTTTCTCTCTATGCATATTTAAGGGGTGAGGGTAAAATAGTCTTAAAATAATATTGTTTTTTTAAACTTTAGTAAAGATTTGTGCATTTAGGCATAAAAAGGTTACTTTATATTGAAATGAGCTAATAAAAAAGATTGTCATCAGAACGAGAAATAAGAGGTTTAAATTAGTTCTAAATAAGCATTTTCCTTAAAAATAATCACCTTAAAACAATGGTTCCGACAGTCTTTACACATAAAAATAATTACAGATTATGCCATCGTCTCTCTCACAAAACTAGTTGATCTCTCTCTCACTCACCGATGCACCATCAATGCTTCAACTCCCTGGCCGATCCCATAGATTTCCGAAACTCCGACGGAGACTGGTTCTCCGACGCCGGTAACGATTCCAACCGAGAAGTCAGATGCTTCATCTTCGATCTCTTCCGGTCGCACGGCGACGCTTGCGGCTGTGTTGTCTTCTCTGTCCACCGTAGATTCGGAGCGGGTCGAGTCTGAGTCCTCCAGATCTTCGCCGTCCACCGTAGATTCGGAGCGGGCCGAGTCCGAGTCCTCCAGATCAACCAGACTTTGCACTCTCTGTTTCTCTTCTTTACTTCAAATTCAATATCTATTTTGATTTCAATTGCGCCCTCCAGACGAATCAGCTTATCTGGGCTTGAAGTGCCTTTGACTAGCCTCAGCTTAGGATCGTCGTTGTGCTTTGAGCCTCATGTAAGAAGATTTGGTCACGATATTACCCATTCAAATCCAATACCATTTGTGTTGATAATCGTATACATGGCAAAGTACCCAAATCCTTCATATGGATTTCAATAGCATTGTTTCTTGTACCATCCGTTCAATTCCATGTCTCATTGGTTATGGTCTTTGACTCTTTGTCTCTTTTGGTTAGAGAAAAGGAGAAGAGCTCAGTAGGTAACTAGCTTTGTAACTTACAAAGTAATAAGTAACAAGTTGACAATGTAACTATTTATGTAACTAGCAATATAACTAAGTGATCATGTAATTGATTAAGGGACTAATTATAAAGTGATTGGTTTACTTGGTGGCAACTGAAGTAACTTGCAATATAACCAATAGTCATGTAAATTTTCTGTATAATTGATTATGAAACTTGTTAAGTTTTTAGTTATGTAACAAAATATGTAACTACTCAAGTAACATGTCATGTAACTAATTTTTTTGTAACTGCACCACAACAATAGAGCATTTCGAACATTTAACTGGTAGTCATGTAATTGATCATGTAACTAGCTAAGTAACATGTAACTGTCAATGTAACTAGCTATGTAACTAAGTGGTCATGTAACGTAACTGTCTGCAATCATGTAACTACTTAGGTAACTGTCTAAGTAACATATGATTGGCAATGTAACTAGCTATATGTATAACACGAATGTAACTAGCTTTGTAACTTGTCAAGTGACGAGTAATTGGCAATGTAAATATATATATAACTGGCAATGTAATTATCAATTTAACTTACAATGTAACTACGCAATCATGTAACTAATTATGTAATTGGCTCAGTAACATGTAACTACCAATGCAACTAGCTATGTAACTGGTAATGTAACTAAGCGGTTATGTAACTTTTCATGTAACTGGCAATGTAACTGGTAATGTAACTAGCAATGTAACTATTTATGTAACTGACGGTTATGTAACTTTCCATGTAACTAGCAATGTAACTGGCAATGTACATATTTGGAACTATCTAGGATGTACTTTGAAGCCATAAGACAGAATATGCTTAATGTTATCCAATTATTCTACATATAGGACACAAGTGATTAAGTACACCAAGTACTACTTGGAAACAAATAAGCAAGGTAGCTCAATTGTTGGAGAGCCTGGTTACATTCTTAACATCAGATGTGGCCAGCAAGAGAGAAGAATGTGTAGGCTATGGAGCTGGCAATGTGGTCATAAAAGATATTCAGTGATTTACAGAAATTCGGGAGTGGTGTGTGCCGGATATTTGTGTTATTCAGGTTGCTTACTTCCGATGCAGCTGAGCCTGCGGTCAACAGTGCATATGCAAATACCTGTGAAAGAGAGAACATTAATTTGGACAGATGAACTTGTATATTAGACACATGCTAGCAATAACATCTACGTAACATCTAACTAGAAAACAAGCTACAATACTACAAACTCTACTCATCCAAATCCACCTTCTAAAATCTAACTACACCTCGGTTGCTACATTTGCTATCTGCCCATATCATTGCCAAGTCAGGGTTACTACTTTCAAGTTTAAACTCCCTGATTCAAAATGCACTTCATATGATGAATGCTCAATTACTAATACATGACCAAAAACACTCATGTTCAACTTCTCTACAATCCTAATAGCCTATGAAAACAAACAGAATTTGTAGAAAACAAACACAAAAAACAAATCCTCAACAAGACACCTTTTGTTGCTTTACCAAAATGTAGCAAAGAAACAATCAGATCAGCAACAATAGCTACAACAATTATTTACATATCCAAATGCATACACCACCCCAGTTCATAATTCAAATCCATGACCCTAGTTCTTCAAAACTCAACCACACTCAAACTCGACAAATAGACAAACTTTGATACCTGAGTTGAAATCGACGGTCGCCGGAAAACACAAAACATGGTCGGGAAAATTCAAAAACTTCATCTCTTCGATTCTCTCTCCCAAGTTGACTTATGTACAAGAAACTGCAATAGGCTTCGTGATTTAATGGCCTCCAATTCCGAACCCGACAACTCTTACTACCCCTCCCCTTCCCAAAACCGACAGTCATCTCACCTTCCCTACATCTTCAAGCGCCGGCGATGTGACGAGGATAGGGGACACTGGGGGCCTTGACGGATTTGACGAGGTGGAGTAGACGATGCCGCCGGCGAGCGCCGATGACTAGCGCGGCCTAGAGACGCAGGGGATGGAGAGGGAGATGCGGCGACTGAGCCCAGCGGAGATGAGGTATCAACTGAGGGTAAGCGGGGTTCGCAAGAGCTCCAACGGAGTGCATGTATTTGCGATCGGAGACCAGAGCTCTGTTCACGATCATGTCGACGATCGTCGGTGATAAGGGGAGAGAGAGGAGAGAGAGAGAGAGAGAGAGAGAGAGAAG
>NC_020491.1:4080153-4084441 GCF_000184155.1 Fragaria vesca subsp. vesca
GAGAGAGAGAGAGAGAAATATGAAGGAAATTAGAGAGGAGGGTAGAATAGTCATATAAAAGTGTGAAAATAGACATTTTTATCATTTAAGATGTTATGAGGTAACTATCTTATCATGTAACATGTTTTTATGGTGATCTTTTTATCATGTGAATATTTGAAGACTATTTTATTATTTGTACATTCAAATGGTAATTTAGTGTTATATCCACTATATAATATAGAGGGAGGATCTAAAGAGGGGTTTTGTCTATCATATCATATGGTATGACATACCTATTGTAAATGTGTCTAATTGTATGACACACGAGAATTTTTAAAGGGGTAAATGGTCATTTAAGTGCTTATTCAATCAATGATAGCCACACATTTTATGAGGCATGTATGAAAGGTACGATCAAGCATTAAAATATCTACGATATATCCGATTTATCTCTCGATAACTTTTTTTTGAATGACCGATATATCTAGAGGGGTAAATATCTTATCTTTCACCGGTCCAGTCTGAACCGGCGTCTCCTCCTCTCTCACCCTGGGCCAGTGAGCACTGCCACAGCGCTGCCGAACGGGAGGAAACTCGTCCCGAAGGGCCGACTGTTTTCTCGCCGGAGCTCCCTCCTCTGACCGCCATAGCCAGCGATTCTTGGCTCGTTTTGAAACTCTCCTCCCGTGCATCAATTAATCCCTCCAAAGGGCTCATCCTCTCTTGGTCTAGGTAAGGAGAACCGGTGAGTGGAAGTTTTAAGGCTTATTTGGGTGTTTTCGTTCGATTGGCCTAGTTAAGCTTGGAATTGGTGTTTGTGCTAGTTAGGAAAGTTGTAGAGTGGGTTGAGAGGAAGATGCTATCAAAATTTCATAGGCATTGGAGGTCACCGGAGTCGGCCCTTGGCCGCCGTTGCCGGCGGCGCCGCCGCTGTTTGAGAGATTTTTATAGTTTTAAATGTAAAATATTAAGGGGAGTTTAATGATGTGAAGTTTGGAATTTTTGGAGGAGTTTTGGATATGTTTGAGATTTTTGAAAGATTGGTGAATTTGGCGGTTAATGGGGTAGAATCCGACCTTTGGATTTCCTTATTATTGTTTTAGAATGTTGAAATAAATGAAATAAGGCTGTGGTTGGAGTTTGACATGAATTCGATAAGCTTAACACTAGAAAGGGTAGTGGGTTAGGCGGAAGAGTTTTGGGTTATATATTTAAGTATTATTTATTCTGAAATTGAAGTGTGGTCCTAAGCATGGTTTTTGTGCCAGGATTTGATACCTCACTTGAGTGGCGAATTGGATATCGTCGGGCTTATGCCTAAAGTTGTGAGTGGACGTTTGTTTTAAATAATATGCATGCATTAAGTTATTGTGGAATAGTTGTTTTTATTGGAGCATGTGATGTCATTTTATTTTGGTGATCTTAATGAGATTTTCGGTGGAGTCATATGATTATTGTTTCTTTTATAATTGGCAATTTTCATTATTTTGGAAGTTATCGAAAATGAGATTTTCGGTGGATATTATGAGGATAGTATGTATATAAATAAATGCTAGCTAGCTATACGTGCTTTTCCGCTATAATGAGGTAAAATTCTATTATGGTGTGACGTGAGCGTTAGACGTAATCGTCGTAGCCCTACATAAATATAAGAATTTATGTAGGGAATATGCACGTGTATATACACTCGTGCTTTTCCGCCATAATGAGGTAAAATTCCATTATGGTGCGACGTGAGCGTTAGACGCAAGCGTTGTAGCCTTGTGTGAATTTATATCTCTATTTGTTGTTTCAAGAAAATTCATACAAGGAATATGACGAGTGTAATATATACATATTTTAGTTTAGCCTGAGAGGCTTTATTTTGTTAAATTTGGAGACTAGCCGGAGCTAGTCATGTAATTGTCAATTGTTGAGTTGAGAGCTTTTGAGCCGTCGCATGCAGCATATTTTTTATGGAAATTTAAATTGGGAAAACATAAATATTTTATCATTAAATTCATTTTTGTCCACTCACTCTAACGGTTTTAAATGTTTTCTCACGGGCCCTTCGTTTGAAAAATGCCAAATTTGCAGGTTAGCATAGTTGAGGTTGGGCATACATAGAGAAGAGGCATAGTCAATAGTATAGCTTCCGCTCATTTTTATATTTATAGTTTTTTTTTCTCTTAAATAGAGTTTCTCTGAAATGTGGTTGTTGGTTGTGAGTTTTTCTTTTTAAAGTTAGTAAATAAATTGAGAGATGTTGTGATTTGGGGGAGCACGAAGGCTCCAGGAGCTTAAGGTTGGATTTGGATTTTCAGAAGTGTATGCATGTATTATTAGGAAGGGTTGTCCATTTTCAAGAGAGGTTATGCCGAATTTTCAGTAAACTTTCTTTGGAGGTGGTCCCTGCATAATTTACTTCAGGTTTCATGGTGAAATTCGGGGTGGGATGAACATGAGCAGTTCAGAAAAGCTAGTAATGAGAAAAGAAAAGCTTACGGATAGAGAGAGAAAGTCCATACAATGGGTCAAGAAAAACTATATTTAAAACATCCCGATTAGTTGTCAAATCAATGGACCACTACCTCAGCAAGATCCCACAACGTAAGTTTTAAAAGTTTTCCAAGAGCTATATTCTCATCATCATGATCGGAGAATTGCTCGGAATCACTATCACTCCAAGACACCTTAAAGGCTTTGTGGGATTTATTCTTCCTACTTGAACATTCAACAGCTTTATGTCCAACACCACCACACTCATAGCACTTATCACTTTTCTAAAAGGGTTTAGGCTTGGGATTCCTATCGCCTGTGGTATCACTAGGTTTAGGACTCCTAGAAGCCGAACCTCGGGAGGGATAACGACCAACAGGAAAAGACCTTCTCTTCCTAAGCATCTTATCAAACTGTTTAGTTAGGTAGGCAATCTCATCCAAACTATCCTCAAGAGCCTCCGGTTCCTTTTCTTTCTCATCTACCTCATTGACAGTGGATAAGGCTATGGTCTTTTCCTTCCTAGACTTCCTTCTCTTAGACTCGAAAACTTTCAAGTTTCCTACCAACTCATCTAAGGAATAGGTGTTTAGATTCTGGGCTTCCTCTATGGCAATTTGCTTAGCCTCATAACTAGGAGGAAGAGCACGGAGGAATTTTTTGACAATCCTATGGGAGGGAATGGGGTCTTCCAATCCTTGGCACTGGTTTGTGACACTAAGAACGTGACCATGAAACTCATCTATACTCTCATCCTCACGCATAGTCATTTCCTCAAACTCAAGGAACAAGCTCTGAAGTTTCTGAGCCTTTACCTTAGTGTTACCCTCATAGGTAGTGGCTAAGGTATCCCAAGCATTCTTAGCGGTAGGACAAGTGATGATCCTTCTTCGCTCTTTTTCAGATAGTGCAGAAAACAAGCTGTTTGAGAGCTTTGGTGTTCATTCTAAAATCACCTTTTTCAATATCATCCCATTCTGATTTGGGTTTCTGCATTAATACGGCAGAACCCTCATTCATGGGTTTCATAGGGTGTTTCCAACCCTCTTCGACCATAGTCCATTGTCTCCCATCATCTTGGGAGATAAGGAAAGCGGTCATCATTACCTTCCACTGAGAATAGTCCATTCCATCAAAGAATGGTGGAGTATTCACAGGGGTAGGGCCTCTACCACGGTCCATTCTCAGGACACAGAGGGATCTCACTAGCTAGGCTAGCGACCCGCTCTGATACCACTTGAAGGTTCTAGAGGGGGGGTGAATAGGCCCTGACAACTTCTTTGCTCTATCCCGCACACAAGGATAGCAAAGATTGTGCTATCCTGTTTGCTGTGAGACTAAGTTGTGTAAATAAAAAGACAAGTACTGAAAGTAAAAGATATAACATGCACCAGTACGTTTTTTATACTCAGAAACCCTGCAACCAGGGAGAAAAACTGCATGCCTCTAACTCATGAGAGACAAACTATTCCACTATTGTAAAGACATTTTTTACAAGACTCACAACTCAGAGGATAGCACAACACCTAGCCATCTTGCCTAGTCTAACTACTAGCACACAACTGAACTTGCTCTCTTGTCACTCAAGTGTTTTACACATAGCACGAATCTAAGCTTCTATGCATAATTCAACTAACACCTTTAGCTAAATCTCAAAGACAGCTTACAACTTGCTTCACACGAACTTAACTAACTCCTTAGCTAATTCTCTATGAAGACTTCACCGGGTTGCATCACCTAGACCGCTCTCAAGGTATGCATGAACAATGAACAATGAACAATGAAATGGGCTTTGAAAATGTTTTGATGCTCAGCTCTAAGATTTATA
>NC_020491.1:4084461-4095280 GCF_000184155.1 Fragaria vesca subsp. vesca
AACCAAAGAGCAAGAGAGGTCTTGCTCTCTATTTATAGGCAAGGTGCACAGCTATAAGGAAGCAAGCACGTTTGCCATAACAACAAGGTTTCTTTTGGACTCTAGCTGCTTGTCTGAAATACTAGGACGGATAGGACCCTAGGGATCCCTCCACTCACAAGACAAAAGCTGAGAATAGACTTTCCTAGGAAAGACTAAAGCCAAAAGGATAAGACAAAAGGTTTTGGGAAAACTAGATCAGATTTAGTCAAGCATAAAGACTCTACAAAACCACTTTACCTAAGAGGACACTTAGGACAGCTGATAGCTTGGGCGGTGCATCACATGGGCAGCTGCTAACTTGGTTTGTGTATCACAAAACCCAGCTGGTTCCCAAAGGCCACTTAAAAACTGAAACAGACACATTTGAATATGCACATGGTCAGACCCAGTAGATAGAACAGATACAGCAGGGGTATCCGTTTAATCGGGATGGCAAGCACGGCTGCCATCCTTAGTGAATGAATGAGATGCACATGCATGAACTACCTGATGCACATGAGATCTGTCAGGTTCTTCATTCTTCACTTGAGTAGTCCTTGCTACCAGGCTACAACATGTAGCATGTATCCTTATGTTTCCCTAGCTTTCCCTCCTTCTCATCTTGTCTTTGATGAGTACATATTACTCTCTCAGGGTTGATTGGTTATGAGAAGTCTATTGACCCTGAAACTCTTCCCCATGTTGTGAAGTAGTCTGTTGATGGGTTGGGATGGGTTAATTCCTTAGTATCCTTTCCTAGGGTTAACCATACTTGGGTACATGACATTTGTGCAAACTTTTCCTTAGGACATTGGTGTAGATGTTGAGCTTAGATCTTAAGATCCTATCTTGTGCTCAACCATACGTCTCTAGGATATCTAGACTGTTCGTACCTCATATACCCTACGAGAGTTCTCTCTTGGTTTTTCTGGGTCTTCACACCAAGCTATGCTTTATAGCTCTTGTTTGGTTGTGGAATTAAGAGGTTTTTGCCTTTGACTTTTCCCATGTTGACAAAGTCATTATTGCCACCCTTGATAGTGAGGATGAGTTTGCTGGAAATAGAGTTGCTAATGCTGAGGATGATATGTTCTTGTGATTATGTTGAACCGCTCTGATCTTGTTCCGGTTGTTTTATCATTCTCGGCTACACTGGTCTCCCTTTGTCATTCCATGTCAAAAAGGGGGAGAACTAGTTGTAGGGCTGTGTTGTTAAAAACTATGTTGTTTCAACTATGGTATTGCTATGGTATGTTTCATTGCTTCTGTGCTTAGTTGTTATTGCTGTCATGAAGTTTATGATGCATAATATTGTTGCTATCCCATAGTTGGTACATATGAGTTTTTGGCCCTCCAATTCTTCACTTGTTCTTAAGACTGTTTGTGCAGGTTTTTCAGTCTCTTTTTGACTTGTCTTTCAACCAGCACAACCTTTGAATGTGTGTTTTGATCAGGAATGCCAAAGGGGGAGATTGTTGGTACAAGAATTGTTGGCTATCCCTTTATGATCAAAACACAAGGATACATGCTACATGTTATAGCCTGGTCGCAAGGACTACTCAAGTGAAGAATGAAGAACCTGACAGATCTCATGTGCATCAGGTAGTTCATGCATGTGCATCACATTCATTCACTAAGGATGGCAGCCGTGCTTGCCATCCCGATTAAACGGATACCCTTGCTATATCTGTTCTATCTACTGGGTCTGACCATGTGCATATTCAAATGTGTTTGCTTCAGTTTTTAAGTGTTTGAATTTCAAATACCTTTTAGCAAAACATTAGTCTATTCGTACTTGAGCTCCAAGTTAGTCTAGGGTGGTGTGGCAAACCAACCCGTGACCACATAACTTGAGCCTTTGGGAACCAGCTGGGTTTTGTGATACACAAACCAAGTTAGCAGATGCCCATGTGATGCATCGCCCAAGCTATCAGCTGTCCTAAGTGTCCTCTTAGGTAAAGTGGTTTTGTATAGTCTTTATGCTTGACTAAATCTGATCTAGTTTTCCCAAAACCTTTTGTCTTATCCTTTTGGCTTTAGTCTTTCCTAGGAAAGTCTATTCTCAGCTTTTGTCTTGTGAGTGGAGGGATCCCTAGGGTCCTATCCGTCCTAGTATTTCAGACAAGCAGCTAGAGTCCAAAAGAACCTTGTCGATGTGGCAAACGTGCTTGCTTCCTTATAGCTGTGCACCTTGCCTATAAATAGAGAGCAAGACCTCTCTTGCTCTTTGGTTGTTGAAAATTGTCATTTGCATTTTCTCCCTTTAAGTCTTAGCATTATTGCTTCTTTGCTCATTTGCTCTAAGTCTTCCTCGTTGATTATAAATCTTAGAGCTGAGCATCAAAACATTTGCAAAACCCATTTCATTGTTCATTGTTCATTGTTCATGCATACCTTGAGAGCGGTCTAAGTGATGCAACCCGGTGAAGTCTTCATAGAGAATTAGCTAAGGAGTTAGTTAAGTTTGTGTGAAGCAAGTTGTAAGCTGTCTTAGAGAATTAGCTAAAGGCGTTAGTTGAATTCTGCAGAGAAGCTTAGATTCGTGCTATGTGTAAAACACTTGAGTGACAAGAGAGCAAGTTCAGTTGAGTGCTAGTAGTTAGACTAGGCAGGATGGCTAGGCGTTGTGTCATCCTCTGAGTTGTGAGTCTTGTAAGAAGTGTCTTTACAATAGTGGAATAGTTTGTCTCTCAAGAGTTAGAGGCACGCAGTTTTTCTCCTTGGTTGCAGGGTTTCTGCGTATAAAAAACGTACTGGTGTTATATCTTTTACTTTCAGTACTTGCCTTTTTATTTACACAACTTAGTCTCACAGCAAACAGGATAGCACAATCTTTGCTATCCTTGTGTGCGGGATAGAGCAAAAAGTTGTCAGGGCCTATTCACCCCCCCCCCCCCCCCCCTCCTAGGACCTTCAAGAGCGATGTGCTAGTTAAGCAAATACACAATGCCATGGGAGAATAATCATTGTGTATCACAAAACCCAGCTGGACTCAAAAGGAGCTAACCTAAAAGTACTTTAGTCATGTGCTCATGGGTTGGAAGAACAACACAACCCTAAACTAACTTGGAGCTCAAGCACGATGAAAAATGTTTTGCTAAAAGAGATTTGAAATTCAAATACTTGAAAAGCTGAAGCAAAACCATTTAAATATGCACGAAGTCAAACTCAGAGATTAGGATAGATACAACAGGGGTATCCACCAAATCTGGATGGCAAGCAGACCTGCCATCCTGAATGAATGTGATGCACATGCATGAACTACCTGATGTACATGAGATAAAAACAAAGAGCCAGCTAGTATATTAGTTTGTGTATCACAAACCTAGCTGGAGCCTCTAAGCTCTAGTCATGTGGTCACGGGTTAGAAACACTACACAACCCTAGACTGACTTGAAGCATTAAGACAACGACAAATGTTTTGCTAAAAGGGATTTGAATTCAAACAGGGGAATTCAAACTAATGATACACAAATAGCAAAAGCATTTAGACATGCATACATATAGACCCAATAGATTAGGACAGATACACCAGGAGGTATCATCCGATCTAGGATGACAAGCAAAGCTGTCATTCTCAATGAAAAACATGAGATGCATATGCATGAACTACCTGATGCACATGAGATCTAGGTAGGTCTTCATTCTTCACTTGTGATATCCTTACCATCAGGATATGTAGAATTCTCAGTGAAAAGCATCAGATGCATATGCACCAGTTACCTAGGACACATGTGATCTTGTCAAGTCTTCATTCTTCACTTGTGATAAAATAACTTGTGTCTTGTGATTTGATCATAAAAGGGATAGCCAACAATCCTTATACCAACAATCTCCCCCTTTGGCATTCCTTATCAAAACACATATTCACGGATTGTGTTGGTTAAGCAAGTCATGGACTGAGAAATAAACCTGCACAATAACCTTAAGAACAAGTGAAGAATGGGAGGGCCATAAAACATTCATGAATCATAACTTCTGGATAGCAGATATATCAGGCATCATAAACTTCAGAATAGCAGATATACCAATCACAGAAGTCATTAAAAACAACAACATTCATGAAGAGTTTCCAACAGACAGCCCTTCAGCCACTTACCTACTTCTCCCCCTTTTTGACATGGAATGACAAAGGGAGACCAGATCTTCAAATAGACATGTAGCCAAGAATGAGAAAAGCAACCAAAATAAGGTCAGAGCGGTTCAAACTAATCACATAAACGTGTCATCCTCATCATTAGCAACACCTCAACAAACTCATCCTCACCATCAGGGATGGTAGGAAACATCTCCAAGATGTGCTCAAGAGACCCGGCAAACTCATTAGAATGTCATGAAGACTTGGCAATGATGACTTTGTCAACAAGGGAAAAGTCCGGGGTAAAAGCCTTATGATTCTATACTCAAACATTAGCTACAAAGCATAGCTTGGTGTGAATACCCGAAAGACCAAGAGAAAACTCTTGGAGGGTATATGGGATACGAGCAGTCTAGATATCCTAGAGACGTATGGTTAAGCACAAGATAGGATCCTAAGATCTAAGCTCAACATCTACACCAATGTCCTAAGGGAAAGTTTGCACAAATGTCATTTACCCAAGTATGGTTAACCCTAGGAAAGGATACTAAGGAATTATCTCATCCCAACCCATCAACAAACTACTTCACAACATGGGGAAGAGTTTCAGGGTCAATAGACTTCTCATAAACAATCAACCTTGAGAGAGTAATATGTACTCATCAAAGACAAGATGAGAAGGAGGGAAAGCTAGGGAAACATAAGGACTTTTGGGAGACAAAATGGGTTTGGCATCCCTACAGCAGCTGGAGCTTTTCCTTCAAAGACATCGTCTCCATCTCTGAGTTTAGGCACTTTCCGAATACTAGCATCAACAATAGCCGAACAAACAGGTCTACGTTTCAGTAAGAACTGAAGAGAATGATGGTGGAAAGGTGATCTTGATCTTGGGAGAGATAAGCTCAAAAGGATCAAGAAAGAGAGAGTGGGGCAGTTAGGATGGCATATAGGCAGCGGAGGAAGCGTCGTGGTTTGACGTCAGAGTATGCCTCTAAAACTACAACTCACTCAAACTCAAAACAACTAGCTAGAGTTTAATCCCTTCAAATCTCAAAGCTAGAGTTTAATCCCCTCAAATCTCAAAGCTAGAGTTTAATCCCCTCAACTATCCTAGAACTTGGGAAACAAGCCAATCATCAAAGCAAAAGCCAAGATCCTTCTCAGAATAGAAGAGATGCTTTATATCACATGTAATATGGCACAACCAAGAACAAACAATCTCACACTCAAAAACATTTAACTCACGAGAAGAAGTTCCCTAAATGTATTGACTAAGATGCAAATATGTGTATAGGTCATGACATCAATATACTCCCCCTAAAAGGGTGCAATGCTCTCCCTATGAGTGTGCACAATATAAAAGAAGGAACAACTAGATGCAGGACCTATAATCTGATCCAAATCATATAATTGTAAGTAAAACTCACAAAGTCCTCAAACAACATGCAAAGGGTGACACACAAGAGTTTCCAAAGACTTTTGACAACCTTAATTTAGAAAAATATAAGGTGCATGTGTGTACCACAAGTTACCAATTACTCCCCCTAAGAAAGTGCATAAATTTCAAAGATAATTAAACACCTTCAGTAGAGTAAAGCACAATATGAGCACAGTAACCACAAATCCCAATATTTAGGATGGTTGGAGCATAGACTCACAAAGCATGGACACTAAGACTTTCACAACCCTTCACGGCTCAAAACACTTCATATGAATATATGACTAAAATAAGATAACATGGTCCATATATCATGACATATATTGGAGTGTGTGAGTGTGAAAATAGTAGTCTTAATGGGGCTTATAAGTTGGCATAAACTGAGATAAGAGATGAGGTATCACAAGAGTCTTGAGACCATTGGTCTTTTCTATCCTTATATCTCCTGAGAACATCTTCAGCATTCTTATGTTGATATTTCAATCTACGTTCATTTATCAAATTTAAATCATCTGGCTGAAAGATCGTCCTCATAGGTTTATGCAACAGGAAAACATTGTCGTTAGCTCCCAAACCAGTTGGTTTTAGGGCAACACGTGTAACAAGGACACGTCAAAAACTGTTTCCAAACCCATAGAAGGATAGATCATGACTCAGCAGTCCCTATTGATCAACATATCCAGTGTGAGACTAACTAGTTAAACATTTTAGATTGTTATATCATCCTTCAAACAACATCCTCAAAACTAGTCTATTTTTTGTCCACCCTCATATCGTTCATCACGACCGAGAAATGTATACTTTGAGACTAGCCTTGGTATCCCATCATCAAACCAATCTCGTTTCTGCCCACCCTCATATCGTTCACCACGACCGAGGAATGTATACTTTGAGATTAGCTTGGAATAATTCTTTCACCAACTCATCTCAAGTTTATAGCACTTGCATTTCGCACACCACTTAGACACACTATGTGAGGCATAAAGCTCTTCTATATGTCATAACTTTCAGACCACAGAAGATTAAGTGCAAATGCAGATAGTCATATGGAGATGTCGAGCAAACAAGACTTGTGACAATCCTAGACGCATACTTAGGTCAAGATCAACCAAAACATCCACGGATATCATATAGCTCATGCATCCTAAACTCAAGGAGACCACATATGAGATATACTGATGAATCAGATGCAAACATGTGTACAAGAAAACAACTAAGATAAGTGAAACTGAGACACTTACTTAGGTCACATTCAGAAACTGCCTAAGGATAACACATAGCACAAGTATCCTGAAAACACATGCATATTTTGAATTTTCCTTTTAAGCAAGAACCTCTAAGAGTAAACACATATACAAGAGTCTCAAGGGAAGTAATCAATCTCTTTGGCACACACCAATGGCCTTTCAAAGACATATAAAATGAAGGTTGTCAAGAGATTTTGTAAACAAACATGCATATTGATTTTCAGCAAGTAAAAACACAATTCAAGCAAGATATGTTCAACCAAATTTCTAATGAACTGATACCTACTCTCAATATGCTTCGTCCTAGCATGCAACACAAGATTCTTAAAAACATTCAAAAACAAGAGTACTATCATATAGACAGGGATAAAATACCTTGTTAAAATCCATAATTAGCACACATGTGCTACATCCATAATAGTTGCATGCAACAACTTTCTACAGTGAGGTACTAAGCTTGTGTAGTGGAGTTGGATACACACTTTGGCTCACAATTGATCAAGAGACCAAATTGGTTCACCCAAAGAAGCAATTCCCAAGGTGCTCTTTATATTCATGACATCGTCATCCCAATCCAAGTTGGAGAATCGGTTTACCGCCTTCACATGGGATCCCTTAGGGTTGGATTGACAATGACAAGCCCGCTGGTTGTGAGGTACAAGAAAGCATCAATTAAGCTCTTGTATAGGTTTGATCAACATCTAGATCTTCTAGATCGGCACTGATCTTACAACTCGTGCCTATCGGATTCTGGATGGTAGTGCATGTTTCCATCCCAAATTTTCGGATGGCATATATGAGTTGACAGATAAACAATCTATCTTATTTGCACAACATGTAAAACCCATACAGTAACTTAATTTACCACAAAGACTCATCTCAAATATTTCCATAAGAGTGGTAAACTCAACAACCAAAAAATATCAAAAATGGAACAAAAACACAAGGTCAACAACATGTACTTGTGCAATTATAATGTGCCTTGAGGTGCCTTTGACAAACATTGTTTTGTCAACTGAACCTCTCACATAACCATTTTCAATCAAGTGTGTGAACAGTCTCTCATAAGGATCTAGAAGCTTGTTTATGGCCAAAAAGGGCCATGACTAACATGTACACATGATTAGGATGGGTGAAACTTAGGAATCCTAGGGGTTTGGATCTGAACTAAGTGTCACAAACAACATCAAGCAAGGCTTTTCAAAACTGGTCCAACTCCTTTTGCCAGGCATTGATATAAATAACATCATGCAAATCTGTTATACCAATTATGGACACAAAACCATACAGAAGCAAGGGGCGAATATCATACCAATCAAACATTTGAGGATAGCAACATAGCTTACCAGTCCACTTGACTTACCCTCAATTTGTCTAAGCACACCAACTTACCATACATGCCAAAAGGTTTGAGCTTGACATTTTTCCAAATTTGTGGGTTATCTAGATGGTAAGACTCTCATCCATCCCTGAGTCTGGGAGACCAGATTCAGTCCTGATGATTTTCTCATTGGATATGGGAGTTTGGTCAACAATGGGTGCATCTCGGAAATGTTTCTGTTTAGACACAACAGAAGAACCGTGAGAGCATACAAAAGATATGTCATATAATATTGCAACATTTACCATTCGCATCACTTTGCATGATCACTTGTTGCACACACAACATGCTCGACTATCCAAAGCATATCCTAGGAAGATTCTCATATCACATTTGGTATCAACTTTTGACAAGTATTTTTGGTCCCTGCCACAAGGACTTTAAAGACTTTCAAGTATGACTCGTTTGGCGTCTTCCTTTTCTAATGCTCATTAATATCATGAAGGTGCCCAACCTGAAAATCACTATATTCAAAGTATAGCAAGCATTAGAAGCAACCTCTCCCCAAAATAAATTAGGGAGAACAGAGGCATTAAACATCACCCTTCTCATGTCAACAAGCACATGATCTCTTCAATCAACAATCCTATGCTTTAAAAGCAATGGGAGCAGGAAAATCATGATTCACACCAAATTCCTCAACAATAATCATGAGATGATGCATTATTAGAAACAATGTCATGATTGAATCTAATCCTAACAATATGCATGTCACTAGACAAGTTCTCATATGAGACTATTTTAGCAAGATTGATATATTTTTCAAACGTTTCACTTCTAGCAGTTTAAGAAAATAACCCAAGTGAATTTTGAAAAAACACATCAAAAACTTCAAACACATTAGAAATAGGTTAGCACCAAGTGAACCATGAGACAACTTACCCATCTTGCAATCCCCACACATACCTCGCGGGATACCAGCAAGATTTGGTATCCTTCTGACTCCTTGTGAAGATAACTTCATAAGAACTTGATGACTCAGGTGACACATCCATATGTCTCAGACATCCAGGGGATCTTCATACACCATTGATTGAAAGCATACCTGCGGAGAAAATTCTTCTTTTGCAAGAGTACAATAGTATGATATTTAATTCTCTCATCTTTCATAATGCTTCTACCCTTACCATCAGGTTTCAAGCATTTTGATTGGTCAAAGATAATTAAGTCATGATTATCAATAAATTGAGTCACACTTAACAAACCGACTCTAATCCTCTGACTAAAAGAACAATCCTCAGGCAAAGGAGACCAGGAGTACTAACTAATTCACATCCTAGGATCTCAGCTTTGGCACCAACACCAAACACAAAGCTTTCAATCGGATGAGTAACATCTATGGAGGAAAACTACTTAGGATCACCAGATGTGCCTAAGGCAACTATTGTCAACAACCATGAAGTGGATTTCCTAACAGAGAGGGAAGTAAGTGCAACAGAACACATGACAACTATCTTATCCTTGGGCTCAGGATTGATATGGACTTTTGACAAGAAACAGACTATCTAATCATCAAAGTCTCAACCACATAAAACAAAAGGCTTGGTAACAACAAAGCTTGGAGTTCCCTTTGTAACCCAAGTGGATGGAATCTGGGTTTAGGGACAGACATACTCCTTTCTATCCTAGCCAACACTCTCAATGATTATTCTAAGGAGATCTGAAACAAGGTGAGAAACTCACTCTCCTAAGGCTGAACTGACTTCCATCAGAGATAACATATATGACCAACAACACCACTAGTGGGAAGTGGGAACAAAAGGTTTAGGGATGACCTACTCACTTAACCCACACAGTTTGGTCAACTTCTCAAACCTAAGAGAAAAACTTTCAAATTGATGTAACAACTTACTATCCTAGCAGACGGGCTAGTGTGTAAGAGCAACACTTGGTTCTCTAGACAGATCTAGTCCACTTTCCATCTGGACTTTCGGGATAGGAGCTTCTCCTGTCTCCCTAATTTGGTCTTCTTGCATTTTGAAAGTTCATTAGAGAGAACTTCAATATTAGCAAGCATAGACCTGGAGGCAGAAAATAACCTAGTGTAAAAGTCAGCAAATTGACATCGGAGTCATCATCCTCAAAGAACTCGTCCAATACCACCAAAACAACAAACACCAAAGTATCCTCATCAAGATCGAAAGATGACTCAAACTCGCTATCACTCCAAGTAGCTTTAAAAATATTGTGGGGTTTATTTTGAATGCTGCAACATCCAATAACCATATGGCCAACACCACCACACTTAAAGCACTTGTTGTTCTTTTGGAAAGATCTAGATCTAGGATTCCTATCACTTGACATATCACTGTTTCTGGGATTCCTAGAGGTCGAACCTTTAAAACACAAAAGAAATCAACAAGAAGAAATAGGTTTTGACCTCTTGATATATTTTTCAAATTGTTTTGTCCAATAGATAAACTTTTGAAATCAAGAGAAGAACCTTCGGAGTCTTTGAGACTTTACCTTAGACATACCTTGGTAAGTGGTGGTGTATCCGAAGCCGGCTGATAGGAGCATAAAATACGACATTCTTAATGTGTTATTACCTCCATTTGTACTTTGATTATCTCTTATTGTCGTAGAATAGAGTCATAATGTAGAGTCGAAAGTTTTTGGTAGAGTTGTGCGTAAAATGTGTTAAACATAGAGGA
>NC_020491.1:4095305-4115841 GCF_000184155.1 Fragaria vesca subsp. vesca
GTTTTCGGATTTCTTTGTGATCTTTGAATTGTTCTATGTTTTGATTTGTAACTTCTTGAATATATGATGATTTCGTGATTTAGGTTTTAGGGCAGTAGCATGTTCTTATGTGTTTTTGATTTCTAATTGATTAATTATCATGAATTCGTGCATCTAAATCAATCCTTGAGGCTGCCTTGGCCATGGTTGTCCTTAAGGTGCGGTTTCATCTACCATAATAATTTTGGATCAATTCATACGCAAAGTTGTCTTTGGTCTCTGTTATTAACTTAGGGCGGATATAATTCTGATAATTTGCATGCTAATAGGATGAGTGACGCCATGCCTTAGATCATGTTTCCGATTGACTCGTGTGCTAAAGTGTTTTCTTGTTTAATCTCTACGCAACGTGTCTTTAAATAAGTTAGCATTCATGTTTAGGATCAAGCGCAAAGATGGTTCTAAATACTTGAGGAGTCTTAACAATTAGATAACCGCAAAGGCTCTAATTAGAATCGGAATTGGTTAGAGTCTAGGATAATTGAACGTTGCTGCCCGGCCTTGCATGAAGTTGTTATGTGTTCTTGATGGTTTTTCGTGTTATGTGTTGCATGAGTATGTTGATCACTTGTATATAATAATCTTAGGTTTAATTTTCAGTAGGTTATTTGTTAGAATTAATCAATCTTAAACCCCCAATATTTCAATATATATATGTGAATACTTGTTTATAAGTTGTTTGATTTCTCTTCTTTCGATCGCCCTTTGGTTTCCCCGGCTAGAACGATCCCTACTTGTCCATATTACTACGATTGCAGGGTAATTAAATTGAAGTTGTTTGACCCCGGTTACGCGACACGTCACCGGCTTGGCCGTCAAGGAGTGAGTGATTCTCCAGCGCTCTTTGTCAAATAGAGCGATGTGCAAGCTATTAAAAGCTTTTAATGTTCATCCTTCCAAAATTAGTCCTATCAACATAAGAAGGGATAATAATGGAAGAAAGGCCTATTCCACAGTCCATTCTCGGATACAGAGGATCTCACCAGCAAAGCTAGTGCCCGCTCTGATACCACTTGAAGGTCCTAGAGGGGGGTGAATAGGCCTTTATATGATGTGCTAGTGCCCGCTCTGATACCACTTGAAGGTCCTAGAGGGGGGTGAATAGGCCTTTATATGATGTGCTAGTGCCCGGCCTATTCCAAAATTTGAGATGAGTTGGTGCAAGCAATTCTCAACGGCCTATTCACTCGATGTGCTGGTTCAGTCGACGGCCAAATAGACAGTTTTATCTATTTGGCCGTCAAATACATATAGATTTGCACCTGATCAAGTATGTCACTATATCTCCTGACTACTTTGATCTATATCTCCTGCTCGCGCGCGTTCAATTTAGCTCAGCTCTTAACTTTTGGAAGCGATCAAGTTCCTGTGTTCTATGTCTTTTTCTTCAACCGTCTTACTTCTCTAGACTCCTTGTTGTGTATTCGATCTTCTCTAGACTTGGTTTTCTGACTTTTCCCACACCAAGTCTGTCAATGCAAAGATTTTCCACTAGTCATTTCTTGTTATCGAGCAGTGTCCACCATTTGGTCATCCAGCATTCCAGCCTTCACTAAGTGTTATATTCTAGGTGCTCTTGTGTCGCTCTCTTGTTGTGTTAGTTTCGGGTCTAGTTAGTCGACCCTTGCTATTGGCTTGACTTTCTCCTCAGAGGAGGATTTAGAATAGAAAACGGACTAGTAATGCAATGATTGCGGCCATCAGATCTTGGTGGGGGTGGCTTCTTCATCAGCAACCACCGGCAGGTACCACTCGGCAGAAATAAGGGGAACGACAACTACAGTACACTCTTTGGTCCAAGCTCACAGACTAAAGTTTGGTCACGGTGGACAACGTAATGAAGCGAGTCATTGCAAGCAGGACGTGGCATGATCGATGAACCACCAGACTTCTGCTACGGAGAAATTTCATATACCAATGCGTAAGCCTATGACATCAGGTGAAGTCCAAACCCAGAAGTGATCAATTCCGCAACTTTGCATCCAGAAGAGCTGATACTACACAAACGTTTTCCATGGACAACTAGCTAGTAGCATTTTCTTATATATTGAAATGTGTATTGTTTGAACTACTGTGTGTTTAGATTGAAACCCAGTTGGTGAAAATAACCTAGTGGCATGAAAATGACAACACTACAGATGTAATCCACAGTAGGCCCCTAATCCACAGAAAGGACGTGATAGGTCTAGACTCTAGAGAAACAATATGGCTAATGTGTAAGCTTAAGATTATATTTAAGGACATGCATGCTTGTGCGACGTCTTGTGAGAAATGAACTTCAGATTCCTATGCTTAAGCAGAAAACTGAAACTCTTTAAATTATCTGAATACCAAACAAAATCCAGGTAACTCGATCTCAGGGATAGGGAGAAAGTTATCTTGATGCTATCCTTGCACCAGTTAAAGGCAATTATAGCAAAATCCTCAAATATCAGAAGTCCTGCATTCACAAAAGAAGGCCCGACTACCTTCATGAATGCAGTAATTTCAAACAAAGGATTTTTGTGTTGATGAATGAACACAAAACTATTGTAGTTGATACTTGTACGGTACCCCTACCAACATTGTTTAGCACTATTCCTAGTTTCAAATTTGAGATAGTGATAAGGTTCTAACAATGCGTAAACAAAAGGTAACAAGTCACAGAAATTGAACAAATTATCGAGAAATAGATTTACCAATTCGTGCGTAGGTTCTTTGCACGATGGCAATGCTCAGATTAGTCGGGACTTGGGACTAAGGCTTTTCCTCTGCCAGGCACTTTTATCTCAGTTGCACTACATGAAATAAACATGTCTATAAAGATCCACATAAAGTTATAATGGTGATTTGTGGCAGCTGTAGCATTAAGAGATTAAAAACTTCTCAGTTTACCATGAAAGATCATAACCTGTAGAGAGAGAAGATGCTCTCGAGGGCCTAATTGCTTTTTCAAATAGCATTTTCACCAGGAAAAAAAAAACAAGATAGTGCTTTCAGAGACTTGAGCCGCATTGCTTTGGTTAAGCTTTTGGATTCCAATAGCTGTTTCCTAGACATTTGAGGATTCCACTTTCTATCTCTTGAGCATCTGCATCTAAATACTGATTAAACTAGAGTTTTATTGGCAAACCTTTCCTTTGACTTAAATTGATACATATTAAAAATAGATACAAGAGGATTTCATTGTGCAGGTGTGTGCTTGTGAAATTGGCTCAAATAAACTCATAAAATTCAGCCTGTCATATAACATGAATTCTACTTGAAAAATCAAAACCTGATAACAATGAACCAAACGTATGAATACAAAAACCAAAAACAAAATATATTGAGCATTACAACTGCAAAAACTTGTTAAACCCCTTTTCAGGGGCGACTAGAAATTAGGATCTGAATAGCACATCAAGTCATAAGCTAACCCCACCAGGTTCAACTTCTCGCCACTGGAAAAAGCAATTGATGCAACTCTTATCGTAACTTTATGTGGTAAATCAATGTGTAATCTTGAGATTTTATTCATTCAATTTTAAGGACATCATTGTGAGTCTAGTGTGAACGTTAGATTCCTATGCTTGAGAAGATTGCTGAAAAATCTTCAAATGATCTGAATAAGAAACAAAATCCAGGTTCTCCTCATGGATACGGGAAAGTTATCTTGATGTATCCAAAGTATTAAGTCACAAAGAAGGACTACCTACAGGCCTGAACCAATTTCCCAGGTAAAGAAATACCAAGCCTTTATGGATGGAGTAATTTCAAAGGAAGAACTTATGCTGAAAACCAAAGCTGAAAAGACTACCACAGCAACGATTGGATGCCGTTTGGTATGATTTAGATGCACTCCCATGTTTCCCATGTGTACAGGATTTGAACTTAGTAGTGTAGTTTGTAATTCATTTGTTGTTCTTAGTTAGTTAGTTTCATTCTTAAGTCTCCACAATTTATACTTGAAATCAAAAGAATATGTATACGAATATACGCATTGCAACAATTTTCCGATTTTTTTTTTTTTTCCATTGCTATAATCAAAATTAGAACTCTCATAATTCAAACAAAAAACGAAGAAAAAACAGAATTAAAAATCGGTCCGAACCGGTTCAGCTACGACGAACCAAGGCGGTCCAGCGCCTCCTTCGCGACGGCGAGCCGCGGCTGAATCTTCAAGGCCTCCTCATAAGCCTTCTTAGCCTCCTCCGTCATCTTCTTCTCCTCATAACACTCTCCCAGCGTGCAAAACGCCTTAACATTCTCCGGGCTCAGCTTCACCGCCAGAGTCAAATCCTCGATGACCGAGTCAACCCTCGCCGGCCGGTTCATCGACATCTTAATCTCCGCCCGCTTACAAAGCGCGTCGCCGCGCTCGTCGTCGGCAAGGCTCTTCCGGCAGAGCGGGGAGAGCGCGACTTCGATGGCGTCGAGCGCGGAGGTCTTGAATCCTTGGGCGTCGAGAGCTAGGGCTTTGAGGATGTGCGCGGCGGCGTCTTTGGGATCGAGAGCGATGGCCTTGTCGGCGTGTTCGAGGGCCTGTTTGGAGAGAGAGGCGGCGGAGGAGGAGGAGGAGGTGGATTGGGTGGCGGATCTGGCTTGGGCGAGGAGCTGGGCGCCGAGGACGAAGTGGCGCTTGGATTGGATGCCGGATTTGCTTTGGAGACGGAGGCGGAGGTTGGCGAGGACTCGCTTGGGGACGTTGTGGATGAAGAGGAAGACGACGACGACGAGGAGGACTAGTCCGATTTGGAGGAGAATGTCGTCTACCATCTGACTGAACATTTTGTGAGAAAGTTTGGATTCGATTTCTCTGACAAGTTTGAATTTGAGGAATGTGAGAAATGGGGAGACGAAGAAGAAGGAGGAGGAGGAGAAGAGAAGACTGAAGAAAAGTCCGACTATGTTGACTGGGAATTTTATTTGAAAGATATTTAGTGTAGCCGCCTTGTAATTGGCTAGTTCGACTTTTCACCGTTTCACCTACGCAATTACTATTTGAACATTATTGTTTTTCATTTTGGCGGTAAATAATAGGTAGAGGGTTAATTAATACATTTGTTGTAGTTAATTAGTAATCAGTACTATTGCAGCAAGCCAACTCCAGAGTTTTTTTTTTATCAGGTAAACAACTTAAATATTACAACTTCGTGAATCGAATTCACAACCTCTCAGACTCTCACTTACTAAAAGAGAGATTATGCTGTTAGACCAAATGGTACTGGACAACTACTCCACATTTGTTGACTCTTTTCTTCAATTTTTGGTTTATATATTTTATATATATATATATATCAAATTACAACAAAAACCTTTAGACATTAAATTATAATGTTATTGAAATGTAATAAAAAAATGGGACAATTTGGGTGCTTCAAAAAATTGGTGAAGCTTTTGACATCAAAGTCACACTTCCACAAACAAAAAAAAAAAAAAAAAAAAAAAAAATACACGCTTCTCATTATGAGTGGAGATGTAAATATCTTATATTCAGCTGTGTCTACGTGATTTAGTCTATTGACTCATTTCTTGGATTTCCTCTTAGTTGAGTAAGTCTTGCATTTTACCCATTTGAATCGGGAAGAATATACTGTATGTTTAGCTCATGGCTGACAGTGGTAAATTTTCACCAATATATAAGATATAATGGACATATCTATGATATTTTTAAAGAAATATCTATATAATTTGACAAATACTCAAGAATACGAGAATATATTAGTAATCCCGGCCCCTTGAGGGATATCCGGATGATGAATAATGTGAAGGGAAATTCAGGTGCGAAGTAATAATCCCCTCGAGTAATGAATAATGTGATGAAGGAAAACAACTATATCTATATCTAGTTCACGGTTCAACTCATTCTAAAGGAGATGAACCGAGGGACAATGCCAGTTTCTCATTCACGGGTCCTTCAAAACAAGGAGAACCGCAAGGGATTTGAACAAGTTGTGGTGTTGTGACTTGTGAGTATCCATCTTTCCTTGTGATCTATCTACTGTTGCAAAATCTTTTTTTGGTACAGTTGTATCACTTGTCTGCAAGATCATGTTATTTATAGCGAATAATCTGCAGTACATTTCTCACATTGGTCATATGTTGTAATTGTATACATATGTAGGAGGCTAGCAAAATAAGACCTTGATTTGTTTTCAGTACATCTTATGTGATAAATTAAGCCCAGATTACAAGCAAATAATACAAACAAAGTCTTAATTTCTCAATTTTTGTTACAGATTTCAAAAAGGAGACGCTGCCCATTTCCCAAACCAGGAACTCTGGTAATAATACGCAAGGAATATTATACACTAATTGGTGAGTAATTGCGTTCCAACTGCTTTCTAATATGGGTTAGACATATCTATAATTGCCAAGAACCAAACAAGCTCAGTCAGTTTGTTGGAGTCGATGACTACCAGAGTTTAATGATTAGCGATTACTTGGAGTTGATGACTACCAGTGTATGAAATTAACGATTGGCCGACTCTCCAATCCAGCTCTATGCAGAAGCAGCTGTCTTCTCTATGTTCCACTCACCGGTGCCCATTGCAGAGGAGATTTCAGCAACTTCTTCAGTGACTCCACTATGCTTTTAAATGTCGGGCGCTGAGCAGGGTCGCTGCAAAGGAAAATACGAACACATTAAACATTAAAAAAAAATATGCATAAATCTAAATACAATACACCCCCCCTAAATGAGTATATCATTCAGCACATAACTGGACATCTCATGATATCAATTCATTCCGTATCATAGTAATCGAGGAAGAAGTATAGTTCATCAAGGTTAATATTATAGTTTCTCTAGCATATATATTTGAAAGGAAACTAGAAATTCAGTAGCAAAGACCACCACAAAGAGGTTTATTAGCTGATCAGATCATCCTCTGAAATTTTATTTTAAATTAGTAAGGTCTGACTTACTCGGCCCAGCAGGCTTCCATAAGAGAAGCCAACATTGGGGGAGTATTGGCTGGGATAGTAAGCCTTCTATTCTGGAAAGCAACAGCACCAACTACCTGAGACATTAACAAGTTAACAAGAAATGAATAAGGGACAGACTATAAAGAGGGACTGATGTCCTAGAATATAATCTGCAGGAGTGGAAGTTTGAGATTAAGCAGATATGAAAAGTTCAAGACTCATACCTGTGCAGGACTAAGCCCACTCCAAGGTTGTTGCATGGTCGCAAGTTCCCAAAGGATCACTCCGAAACTGTAAACATCAGACTTCTCATTTGAGGGCTCTCCGCGAAGGAACTCTGGAGCCATCCACTCGGGCTGAAAATGAAAAAAGAGGTACATATAAATTGAGGCATTGTCAAGCAAAACCTCAACTTGTAAATGTTGATGTTTAATGGATTGCAGAAACAGTGTGATTCATTTGTGTAAACACTGGAAAGCATTCAAATTGTTAACAAAGGTAAGGGACAATAAATGATATTAAAAGGTTTGGCACTTCTTGTATACTTCTGAAGACAATTTTGAATTTCAGATGGCAGAAATTAGGCTAGAATAAAATGTACTAGAGACAGAAGTTCAGAAGGGCACAACACAGTATCACAGAGTTTTAACCATGGAACGAATATCAAGGTGATACATCCACATCCCATGCAGGGACGGAGCCAGGATTCCAAAATGACCTGGGCTAAATTTCCTTTGATAAATTTTTCGCTTCTTAATACCCCAGATACAAGGAGTATTCAAAAAATAATCAGATTCACATCCTTGATTCATGAACTTAGTTATAATTAGAAAAAGCCTAGAATTAAAATTTTAAAATTCAATGTGCGTAACTAGTTAGAGAAATAAAAAAAATACCAATATCGATTGATAGCACCAAACATGCTTTGTAGTATAATAAATAAATAAAAAAGTGAAGGCAGCGTTAGAACAGGATTTGGGCATCTTCCAATCGTCATTTAGTATAATGTTGGTTATGACTTCTTGTAATTATTTTTAACCTGTGCTTAGTTCATATACCTGCTTATTTCATCTATTCTATTTGAAAAATGAGAAAAAAGTGTCTGGGCTGTAGCCCAGAGACCATTCCACAATCCTCCGTCCCTGATTCCCATGTCTCGGGAGTTTGTCTTTGCTGTATGTGTGTAAGTGTGTGTTTGTGTGTGTGTGTGTGTGTGAGAGAGAGAGAGAGAGAGAGAGAGAGACGTACTGTTCCAGCAACAGACTTCGATGATATGAAAGTGTTCGCTTTGAATCTGGACAAACCAAAATCGCATACCTGAGAACGAATGCAAGAGAATCAAGTTCCTGAGCAACTCAAAAATAATGTTAATCTGCACATCTTTAATAATATACCTTAGCTGTCCAATTTTTATCAACCAACAAATTTGGAGATTTAAGATCCCAATGGACAATAGGAGGGCTAAGACAATGGAGGTAATTGATCCCCTTGGCCTGCACCAGAAAAGCAAGCATATACTTATACCACCAGAAAATAAGTTAGCACAAAACAAAACATCACTGATAGCAAATTGCACAAACCACATCTAATGCCATGCGCAGACGCCGCCTATGATCCAGAAGTTCCCCAGAAGCTGGCCGATGTATGAGTCGATAAAGACTACCCCTGCTCCAACAACACCAGGATAGAAAGATGGGTCAGAGAATGATATTTACAGAACGGCACACAGATAATCCACAACCACAATAACAAGAATTGAATGGATACCTTGGTAAATACTCTGTGACGATTGAGAGATGCGGACGCTTTGTAACTGCACCCATGAACAGAACTACATTGGGATGGCGGACACGTTTCATAATTGCAACCTGAATACATGATTACATGGTGAAACTCAACTTCAGCTATGATTGCAATAGTTAAATAAAAGAGATAAAAAAAACATGGTGAAACTCAACTTCAGCTATGACTGCAATAGTCAAATAAAAGAGATCAATGCAACAATTTGCAAATTTCTGAAAAAAAAGAAAAAGAAAAAAGGATATGGCTCCGAAACCGACATTGAGATCATAACAAGCTAGCATTATCAAAGGAAAGAGTTGCATTGTAAAAAATAAAATAAACAAATATGAAAAATCTCATCATTCAATGTTAATTCACAACACCTCGCGTAAAAATTCTCTCATCTGATCATCACGGAAATCTTGAATAGTTAAAACCTTGACAGCTACATCCTGCATTAGTAACAATGTATGATTTAATTCAGAGATATTACAGTCTGAATCGAGCCGACTAGGAAAGAAGAAATACATGATGCAGAAAAGTAAAAGAGAAAATTAGAAGTCCTGATTGAAAGATTAAAGCAGTAGATGAACGACAAACGCTGACATACACAAAATGTGATATCAAGCAAACACCTAGTATGCTCAATTGTCAAAGTAATCCACATGAAAGGATCAGTGTTCACGGATTCAACAGATTAAAATGTTCACAACTTAACCAACCATTTTAACTCGCAAAAATAAACAATGACATTCAAATCACAAGGATCAAATCACTAACCGATCCATGCCATTCAGCACGATGCACAGTCCCAAAGGAGCCTAAAAAAGAGGAGATTATGAGATTTTCTGTGGAATAGTACTGATGGGGTTAAAATTTCAGTCAAGGACAGAGAAATACCAGCACCAACGCGCTCTTTGATATGCAACTCATCCCATGCTATCTCAAGCCAGTCCATAGCAAGAGATGGTTCGAGATTCAAGTACTGAGGAACAGTGACAGCAGAAAATTGACTTTGAATCTCAAGCTTACTATCAACCTCCTCTAGATCTGATTGACTGGACTTGTCACCGCTACTTTTAACTTGACTTCTGGACACAACAATCTCCTTCCGGTAAGCTTGCTGTATAACAACATTCTCTTCACCAAGTCTAGCAGATTCCTCTAATGATGCCATACCAGCTCCCACAACAAGAGCTTCAGAAGTATCACCCCGTACACAAGGTGGCATTGGTGTCTGGAGAAGGCAATGATCAGCATTCGCTTTCAACTCCAAAGGCATTAGAGGAGCTTCCAGCCCATATATTGTTTGATCAACTGTAACAAAACTGCTTGGTTTCAGAACCTGACTTCCCTCCCCGTAGCCTGCCAGAGATTGTTGTTCGCAGATTAAAGATGGTAATATTTCAACAAGATTAAGGAACCAAGGTGGAAAGAACTAGCATACCTGGATAGAGAGGATCTTCAGGAGGTGGACGAGTGTGCTTTGAGTTAATAATTTGGGAACATAATCCACTATCGCTATAAATTCGTTGGAACTCTTTGGTATGAGAAATTTGAAATGGTGAAGGTATTGAAGACAGTGATCCATTGATCGAGGAATCTGGGCCACGGACATTTCCAGGTTCCCCAACTAGATCAACCACATACTCCCTGTAAAGAGTGTGTATATTAGATACACATGACATTCTATGAAAATCATTATTCAAGAAATGAACGAAGCTGTCTAGTATACACTACGGAGTAGGCCTGATATCAAATGCATATCAAACTCCACAATAATAATGACCTGGTATGCTGGAAATAAACAATGAACTTGTATGAAAACATACTGGACGGTGTAAATCTAATATTCTGTTTATGGGGAGTGGTGCTGACTGCTGAATAGCATATGGGTTGAATATCATTTGGATAGCATACTCTAGATTAACTCTAAACAATAATTTACACTGCGAGTCCATGTTCAGAATAAAATGAAATGCAAAGTGACTGTTATGAACAGTTCACTATTCACAAAGCCATAAGATTCTGAGCAAGAAAAGCAATCACGTAAAGTATCAAACCTCACGAGCTGCCTGTCTTCAATTTTAACAAGACAAGAAGACCGATGATCTGACACACAATACTTGCAACCACGAGCTATCCGGCAAGGTAAACCTATGTAGTCTGCCAATTTCTGCATACAAAATATAATTCCTTTAGGTAATTAGTTGAAATAAAATAAAAAGCCAACAAACATACCAATACGGCAATAGCACACAAGGTCAGATGCTTGTGACACGAGTGCAAGACCAAAACAAGAGGAAAGGAATAAAACAAGATGATATCAAGATATTGTCTGCACTTTAGCCAACGACTGCTATTGTACACTACAGGTTGGAACTTATATGATTGGCCATGAGATAACAATATTCTTGACTATGTTAGCCTTATATTGATCGCCCAGTCAGCCTACGAAAGAAGGTCAAGGAAGGATCATACTCTAGAAATTTTTTGTCATGTCACCTCAGAAAGCTACATATACCTACATATACCTCACTGAATGATCAGATGATGAAAACTCCTAATGAACTGCTCATGCTTCTAATTCAGTTGGATTCTCATTTGAAACGCATGCCCTGTTCACAGATTCTCAAACAGTTCTTATACAATTAGGACAAATGAGGCCCTATATGTTACCACAAACAGCACATTCAACAAAAAATAATCAGTTCTGGATACATGGAAATGAACTTATAAGACCATAGCAAGACGAATTTGCAAAGTACCAACATATGCATGAATACCGCTTGGTGTCTACAAATTGATCATGTCGATGAACAACGTATAATTTGCAGAGTCAAGGCCAAAGAGATGAATAAAGTGAAGATTAAACATAAATCAAAACCGTGCATTGTCACCTTGAAGAGAATAGCACGATGCCTGCAAAGACCCATTGATAGGTTGCCAATGGGGAGCACAATACACTTTTGGAATTCTCTCAATCTCTTGCTAACCACTTTCCAGCGCATGTGTAGATCTCCTTGCTCCACAGGATAAGTACCCCTTCAAATTTAAGCGACTCAGAAAAATCATAATTATCTAACCAAACATGTTTCAACTTAAAAGGGGGGAAATTGAAACCCACCCCATGTAGATGGCGACAAGCTTCCCAAGTTTCTCCACCAACACTAAGGTATTCTCTGAAGCACGATACAGTTCATGTGCCTTATCTTGAAGTTCCTTGAGGCGAGAGTCCCCGTGTATGTCAACAAGAACCACTTCCATTGATGTCTCCACAGGTTTCATTGCTCTAAGTGACGTCAATGATGGTAGACGTTTACCTTCCTCCACATCATTGCACAGCACCCATAGATACGGATTCATCCCCAAAATATTGTAGAAACCATCCGATATTTTCTCATTGTATGACAAGCAGCCACTGACCTGAGAAAGGTCATTCATACTCATTAATAATATCTCACAACCTTTGGATACAATAGCCTCACATCAGAACATTGCTATTTATAAACCATCATCAGTACATTTATACTAGTATGCGTCATTGGCCACAAAAATAAAAGCAAAATGACCATTGGCAGTCAAAATATTTGCAATGTTACATATTTGTACCAATTATTCACTAAGATCTTGTTGGAAAACATTGATTAATTAAAGATTAATAATTAACCAGTTTTTCTAAATGAAGGAAGGCCATTGTCACATGGCTTCTTATATGTCTGGACTCTCAGCCTCTCCTAACAGAGATACACTCAAAACACGGCGACTGCTTCAATATCTAAATCTACACAGTAGATCGAAGCTGCTACTATAGCTGGATCTAATCGAAAGCTTGATCTATATGCAGAGGCCGCTTTTAAAGCAGGATCTAGTTGCTGCACGATTATGCAATTTTTCTTAACACAGTTCATGACATTTTAGAATTCATAAACTCTTTAGTGTCTTGAATTTGGGGTTGTATCAGCCTCTCCATCAACAACAGCCTAGCAAGTTTTCAAGTACACTAAACATTTATGGAGCATTTCCCTTGTACAATGCACACAATGCAAGCTAGAGGAAGAGTGACAAAGGTGCTAACAATGAGAGAGGTAGTAATGGCACTATTAAGAGCAGAGGGAAATTGAGTTGTGCAAGCAAAGATCGAAAGAGAAGACAGTAAAATCATAGAGAGAGAGTAGAGTGTACCCAGAGGCGATACGACACCGTCTCGACATCAGTAACCTCAAGCCCAGTGTCGTGCAAAAGCAACGTCTCACTACCAAGACTAGCTTGATAACTAAGCCTCTTTGCCAATAGAAGCTGCAAATAGTAACTCTCTTTAGCCCTCTGCGCCAAGCTATCCTCCACTCTCACCTCTTCCTCAACCTCCTCCTCTGCCGGCCCCGTCGTCGCCGACGAGTCCTTGACGTCGCCGGAGAAGTTCCCGTCCAGCGTCGTCGTCCCTGAGAACAAGCTCCCGGCGTAGCTGCTCCCGCTCGACAGCCTCGGCAGCGACACCTGCCGGTCAAAGTCCCGGTCAACGCTCCGGTCGACCTTGAACGACGTCGTGTCCGGGACCGCGGAGGACACATCGACGACGGCCTCGGGCGGGAGCAGGGGCTCATGATCCTCATCGGTCACGTGGCAGGAGAACGACGACCTCTTGCTCCTCACGTGACCGGATTTGGATCTCTGCTTGTAACTGTGCTTCTTCTCGGCGACGAACCAGTCGGAAATGGCCGCCAGCTGTTGCTTCTTGGCCGATTGCGTGCTGCCGCCGCCGCTTTTTGTATTTGTTGGGTTAGTTGTGGTGGTGGTCTTTTGTCCGCCCGTGAAATACTGATCGGACACAGCTGTGAATTTGGCGCTGCTGTTGCTGTTGTGGTGGTTAGAGTTGGACTTTTGGTGGTGGCGATCAATGAGACTTTTGACGACGTCGTTTTCATTCTTATTATTTCTGCTGGTCTGTTGTTTCTCGTGATGTTGATGATTATGATTGCTGCCGTCTTCCGACACCAGCGGTTTCGAAGAGGAGGAGGAAGAAGATGACAACGAATCGAACCGGCGATCCGGGAATTGCCGCGGGAAGAAGTAAGTCGTTCTGTGAGGCATTCTTCCAAACTCCTGGCGACGATCACGTGTTAATCACGTGCACTGGAGCTGCTGAACTGACTTCAGAGCCTTTTCTTTACACTCCGGCTAGCGATCAAAAAGACTAAACCCTACCGCCGTTTCTCACTTACGCTTCCCTCAAATTGATCACTGAAGATGAGTCGTTACCTTCTGAGACTTACCGGAATGGATCAATAGCTTCTGAATATATGAGCTAGGTTTCCTTACGTTGCACCCTTATTGTTTCTGAGAAGAAACTTGAAAACTTGAAGAGAAGGCAGCAATGGCGGAGTGTCAGAGAGGGAGAGGGAGAGAGAGAGGGAAAGAGATAGAGAGAAGGACCAAAAGTGGGTGTGGGGGAGTATTTTAAGCAAATGAACCTATCAGAGAGAGAAGAGAAGCTAAGAGGTTGAAGAAGCGGTGGGAAATTATTATTTTCAAGACAACAGCAGCAACTAAACGAAGGCAAAGGTCGACCTGCGCTAATATGCGCCTCGTGCGTTGTGGCGCGCGTTTGCTATTATCACGCCACGTAAGAACACCAACCAACCTGGTCGCGACACGAGGGTCTACAGGTCAGAGAGGCACAGTGCGCCCCCGGCGCAGGTTAGCATTTGGTTGATTAGAAAATTGGTCTGGGCAGAAAGGAGTATGGGAGGGCTATCGACTTTGGGAACCCGCCTGGGGAAATGACGGGAATGCCCCCGGGAGAGGGTGTTTCATGTGAGGGTTGTTGGGGGTTGAGGTTAATTTAGGGAGGGGTGGAATAGTGATCTTGCTTTTTGAGGGTTTTTCCTTGGCGCTCTCACTTGGTATGCGTGATGGTTTGGCTTTATCATCAATGTGGGGGGTTTTGTTGTTTTCTCTAAATTAGGGGTTTACTTTCGATTAGGGTTTTTGGTTAAATTGTGTGTACTAAATTATCTTTATATGAGGTTGACCGTTGGGAGATGTAGACAAGATTTTGGTCCAAACTAGGGAATTGGGTGGTGGGTTTATTGACTAATAGGCATTAAGTCACTCGTAATCTTAGGCATGTCTTTGCATAAATGACTATTTATCTAGGGAGTAGCATGAAATTTTTCTTCAACACAAGAAAGTAACCATGAATGCGATGTTATTAGACCATGGGTACATTTATAGACACGCTCTTCTTCTTTTTCTTTTATGAAACCGAGAGACTATCTCATGAACATGGCGAGATATTAAAACTACTTGCATGAGTTTACATAAGATAGAGATAGATGAAAACAAGTGATCGACCGAAATATCCGGTGACAAGATAGTGCACTACAGTGTCATAAGACCCTATCACCATTGCCGAGCTCTTTAGGATGACTGAATCGAAGAATTTGTAATCTCGGCCACTCTTTTGCTTAAAATGACAAACTAGTCTACTGAAAAATTAAATTTCAGCTTTATTATTTATAAACGGTTTAACGAGTGACAAAAAAGACACGTATTTTATAATTTCTCAAGTTCAATTAGAATATTATGAAGATAAGAAGATTTGATTTCTGTATATACCATGTTTGCAGTGATTATTTTTTTGAGTAATTAGGTTGTCTTGTTCAAGGATTAAAATCTCTGCGACATATTCAATATATCCTCCGATGTCTCCCTTTTTCGAATGACCGATATATCTATAGAGGTCAATATCTTATCTTCCACCGTATCTACGATATTTCCCCGATATTTAGGAAATTCATCAAATATCACTGATATTTAGGAAATATCTCCGACATTTATGATATTTTTGATATATCATCGACATATTAAAAAAATATCTGTAAAAAAATTGAAATGATATCCGGAAGAGAAGTAATTTCCTCAAGGTGTATCCCAATGAAGAGTGGTGGTCTCGACTCTTGAGAAGAGCATGATTCATTTCGAGATATATCTGGATGCAGATTGATCTATTACACAATTATCAAACTTGGAGATGAGTGGACAGTGGAGGAATATTTACACTTGAGAAAGAGAATGAGTATAAGATAGAGAACACAGGTGTACTGGTGAGACCGTGAGTCCGTGACATAAGATAAAGAACACAATTATAGAGATGAGAAACAGAGAGAGAGAGAGAGAAAGAGAGAGATATGTGAGTCATGTGACTCCAACGTCCCACACTCCCACCATATCTTGAGTGATTACGATCATGCCTCCCATGATCATGGCTATAGAAGTACTAGGTATGGAGTGCAAAAAGATACCATGTATTGGAGGAGGACTAGAGGTCCAAATGATGATCAAGATGTTGTTTCAGTTGCACTAAGTTTTGATTTTATCAATTTAGGTAGTGGGACTGGAACCTTAAATGAATCCCAAGAAGGCAACAATCAATATGGCTATAATGTTTATGACTATAATCAATGCGCGGAAGTCAGTGATCAGTCATCTAGTTGGATTCATCCTTACTATCCATTTATAGGAAAAACAATCGGCAGCTCCAAATGAATCCCAAGAAGGCAACAATCAATATGGCTATAATGTTTATGACTATAATCAATGCGCGGAAGTCAGTGATCAGTCATCTAGTTGGATTCATCCTTACTATCCATTTATAGGAAAAACAATCGGCAGCTCCAAAGACATATATAATTATCATATTCAACACTACAATTTGTACTATATGAGTCATATGTCTTGGTCTAATTATTGTACTTTTGTGGATCAGCGTGTGTCTTATGACTCTTATCAACAACCTAGATTCTCATTCTAGATGTAGATGAAGTTGATGTTTGTAATATTTATATATAAATCCAATAAATTAAATATTTCAGAAAAAAAATTTCTTCCCAAAATACCGATATTTTTTCCCGAGTTTCCCTGATATATCCGAAATCTCCCTTTTTCAAATGACCGATATATACACCGATACCGATATTTTAATCCTTGATCTTGTTCGAAACTTTGGGTACACACATACTTGAGTTATGTCTTAGTTTGGTGTGAAGATGGAGTTAGAAATAATGTGCTTCTATATTATATTGAAGTAGTTCTTGTCTATGATTTGAGCAGGCAATATGTTGGCTATGGGTCAACTCACATAAGATAAATGGCCATGCTTTTGTAGCCATTACATGATCTATATCAGCTGCTTTATGAAGATATTAGTGGGGATTCTAAATCTCAAAAACTAACTAAGAACTTTCCTTGTTTTAAAATGTTACAATACACGATCGATATTTTCATAAATTTATGAAAAACATTTGTTGGACGGATTGCACTAAACTCCAGACAGTACCCTGCTGCTAATTTTTAACGTTAAACTAAGATATGATTTGTGGAAGATTAGTGGATGTGGTCCTTATCTAAACCAAGACATTAAGAAAGATTTAGCAGACTGTAGAAACCCTAAATTACTTTAACCATAACAAAACAAACCCTAATCCTGCAAAGTTTCTGTGTCCGATTCACTTTCTTAATTGGCCATTAGATATTCCATTGCTTTCTAAATCATCACTCATGACGAAGCTAAACATAAGTGTCCCATCAAATTGGAGTTGCTCATTTGTTTAAGGTTCAGAATTGGTGGGATTTGGAGTTTAATAAACCCTACTTGCACATGATGCGACAGTCCTTTTTTTTTTTTTTTCGAGGCACAAAAGAACCAACCAGAGAAGAAGGCATTTCTAGTTAAAGAAATCGATGGCGGAATAGAGATCTCAATTCTCCTCGAACCGATGCTCTTTACCAAAGAGGAAACCATATGGCATGTTTAAATACGATAGAATTTCACTAACTTTCTTGAAACGCAAGCTAATAATAGAGATTGTTTAATGTGATTGAATGAGAACCACCAGCCTGCACAAGTCCAGAAGAGTGTAAATTATAGAATAAGGAACGTTTGTAAATTACAAGTCACAAACAGGCACATCATGCATAATTTATAGGTATGGTAACTGGAAGAAATGAAAAAGAAATCGATCCTTCCCATACTGCACTGTCTCTACACAAGCTGATTTAATTTCTTTCGTGGTTTTCCGGCGAAAAGGATACATATAAACAACATAACGTAAACAAACAAGGAAGCACAAGCAGAACTAAGAATAAAACCCCAGATTACGGCATAGTGATTAGAGACTATTTTCCGCAATCCGTATGTGAAAAAACTTGCCTGATTCTTCTTTTAAAGCATAGAAGTACCAAGTTTTTTTTTTTGATTAAAGATGGAGAAATTTTATTAACACATCCCTAAATGTTATATACACATAACTTTTTTATACAAATTAGATAAGACTTTGTAGGTACAAAAAATTACCAAAAGAGACATTTATATCAAAAGTAAAAAAACCTAGTTGAAAAAAAAAAAAAATTCCTGCTTAAGACTTATTCTACTCTACAAGAACAACATATATGAAGATACCAAGCCCTAATCAGAAATAGCTAGCGACAACCATAGTTTTAAGCAAAAATAAAAGACAACGTAATGGATTCCAGTGGTATTTCTCAACCCCTAAGCGAGGTATGACTTCTCTATCTTTGATTAAGTTTGATCTACTACAAAATTTAGATTTTAAGGTTAGTTGTTTGATTAGATATAGTACAAATTGAATTTGGAAAATTAGATTTTACTGTTCACACATGTTAGGTCGTTCAAAAACATTCACGTTTGAACACCAAACTAAAACTTGGGGTATATATATATATATATATATACACTCTTCTTAGTTTGTTTGCCATTGATCTAACTCAATGAGAGAGATCTCTAGCAAAATCGGTGTCTCACTAATGTGATTTTTTTTTTTTTAATAAATTGAGTAGCAGATCTAGAAAATATGTGTATGTAGTGAATGAGTTGTGTATTTAGTGAATAAGTTGTGTATTTTAAATAAGAGTATTGTAGGAAATTTAGGTATGTGTATGTAGTAAAATGTTAAAACAATAAAATTAATATGTGGTGTATTAAGTATGTTATATGTATCTAGTAATTAAAGATGTGTTAATAAAATTTCCCTAGAAGTACCAAGTTAAAATCACTGAAATGTAAGCTTTTGTTCTTATTTACATTTGTAGTTTTCGGGAAGTTTAATTATTTGGATAATGGAAAGGTATAGTCACGGAAGTGGAAGCTAAGCCTTGGTCTTCCAAACAAGACTATGAAAAAAAGATATATCATTAATTATATGATAAAAGAGGTAGGTTACAATTTGCATTCCAACATGAAATCATCAAAAATAAAGTTCAAAAATATACTATATATGGTTGGTTTCATCTCCTCAAAATCAGCCATCTTCTTCTCTTAGAAAGAAAATGCTTCTTGCAAACACAGGCGACACTGCATATACGTCTAACTATTGTCATTTGACTGCGGCATAAATTGTCTTTTCTTGGCATTTCAAGTTCCTTAAAAATAAAACAGACAATTATTTGACACAACAGAATCACTAGGAGCACCCTTTGATCCAAGTGGAAGGCTAGGAAAGAAAAAGAGAGTTGAATCGAACTGAAGGTCCAAGGATGTGTTGAGCAAGGTTGGATAACTTATCAGTAACAAAACTCACATTAGGGTAACTACAACATAAGTGGTAACTTCTACGCATGGATAATATATAGGAATACATGGCTGAAGATAAATTTTCACGTCCAAGAATGGGTAACTACAACATCATACGGTGATTGACCATACTTACATAACCAAAAGAAATTGCAAGTGTGCCAAAAAAAAAGGTACCGTAACACATGTCAGATGAACTTAGGGAGCTAATCCTAATTGTGACATCCCTACTCTGAGAACAATATCAGGAGGCTCCGAAAATTTCATTTTTTGCCAACAGGGAAATAGCACCCAAGAATGTTAGGAATAGACTTGTAAATGGATCGGATCTTGATCCGGACCCGTTCCGGATCCATGGTTTTTAAACGGGTTTGGATTGAAAATTTGACCCGTTGATCTGTTAACCCGTTTATTAAACTGATCGGATCGATATGGATCGAGGTTGATCCGATCTGTTAAGGACCCGGATCCATTTTCAAATAATTATTTAATATTTTTATAAATATAATATTATTGATAAATATTAAATAATATAATAATTATTTGGATAACTTAAACGTCTAAATTGCGTCTAAAATATGATTTGATGAAGTTAAAGGTTACTAATACCTATGTTTTTTGTATGCTTTTTGCTAAAAACATTGAAGGTCTAGTATTTTGATTATATTAGTTTATTGTTAAGAAGTATTTTAGTCATGTAATTCAACTTTTAATGTAAACTTTTTTTTTGTCATAATCCCTAATGTTGGGAAAATGCCTATTTAGTACTAATTTAAATAGCAAATCACATATACATCCTCCAAAAGGATTTGAAACACAAATAAATCCACTTGTGTTGTTGTTGAACAAATAATGACAGTTTTTAACAATTAAGGACAATCTTTTCTCTGCATGTCATATGTCATGGTTTAATTTACCAAACTAACCTTATACTAATTAAATATGTTTTTAGAAGAGAAAAGTCTCTCTTTTTGAGATTTTTCAATAAGTGGAATACAATAGCATGTTTTCAATAATTTAATATAGTAGCAGTTAATTTTAGTAGAAATAGTAGCAGGGGTTAATATCGTAGTAGAAGTAGTAGCAGGGGTTAACAACCTAGTAGTAGCACAAATATGTTTGGGCAATCTTCTAATTCTGCTACTGTTTGAAGACTAAGACAATGAAGGAGTCACATGCAAGGATTAAAATATCGGTATCGGTGGATATATCGGTCCTTTGAAAAAATGAGATTTC